>NW_024609868.1:32232503-32475003 GCF_016920785.2 Ixodes scapularis
GCATCTGAAAAAAGAACTGAACTCAGCACAGAGGGTACGCAGGCACCCGGCAGCAAAACCTGTCGGTTTTGGACGCAGTTTCCGCGGTTTCCTTAACGTCGTCAACGACGATACGTCGTTCTGCAATCCGGAGACGTCCATCTTAGCCCAATGTACACAGCGCTGATGGCACTGCTTCGGAACTTCGCTGTTTCTAACGGCTTCGTTTGCTCGTTTGATAAAATCAGTGGTAAAAACGCCAATGTAACCAAGATGTTCTAGATGTTCTGCACGTTTGGACTGGGAGACAGAAGGACAGGCGTATTCGCGGCCGGGCAAGCTCAATAAACTCAACAACGTTTATTAAAGAACAAGCGCGTGATGCTCGAGAAATAAAACCGAAAGAAGATGCGGCGGGCGAGCGGAACCATTTTTCCGTCTGCCTGGATAATGTGAGAAACATACAATTACTCCCTACTTCCCATGTCCGCTTGGGGCGCGTCAGTAGAGGGAGGAAACAACGCCGTTGCTACTTTTTTTCTTCTTTTTTTAAAGTGTTCCATTTTCACACCGTTCTGATCCCTTCTGCCCTGTCTATTCCTTGTACGCTAATCTCGAACATACCCTTATACAGTGCCTGGTCTCCCTGCACATCCCATTCCTCCCCCCCCCCCCCCCCCCCTGGAGTGCCAGGCTAGCGTTGGAGCAAGAAGACCAAACAGCCTTGGTACTCGAAGCCATGGACATTCTGAACACTTAAATAACGTGCATTATCTCTCTCTCTCCCTCTCTGTTTTGCCCAATAAAAACAAATCCGCGCCCCCTGACCTGCACATAAATCAGATCCGGATTCTTTGGGGTGCGGTTATATGTCGTTGTCGCTCACGTTAAAAACTCTGTTCAATGTACAGCTCTTAAAAAAAAAAAAAAATGTAAAGGGCATTGGTGGGGGCACGTAAGTTTTGTTAGTAATTCTTCCAGGGAAAAAATTTTAGGGGCGAAGCTCTTTGGGCTTTAGCCTTCTCCGTCCGGCGTCCGTGCTCACATCGATTTTCATCCCATCTGTCTTCTTTAAAAAACAGAAAAAAATGTTTGTGGAGTTGACAGGATTCGAACCTGTGCGGAGAGACTCCAGTGAATTTATAGTCCATCGCCTTAACCACTCGGCCATGACTGCGGGACAATTAGGGGGCTCTGAGATGTGGTAGTAATTCAAGAGCTGGAGATGTCATGGATGAAACGTTGCATGTAGCCGCTCAACGTCTATACAGGAGAGGGCGCTGACGGTAAATGCGTATATAATCACGTTAAACTTTGCATGCATTGGCTCAACGTTTATAGACGAGATGGCGCTGCGGTCAAATGCTCAAATGCGTATATAACCACGTTCCATACCACACATCCTCTTTCCGACATGGACCGTTGACTTAAGCGGTGGAAATGCGTTCCCACGGCTTCCATCGGATCCAATCTGGTCCGCTAGAACAACCACTGGCTCTGCATTTCGCCGACCACAAAGCAGTAATAACGAAGTCGAGACGCAACCCAAAACTCAGCACTACCTATGAGCAATAAAAAAAATCAGCACCATCAGCACTACCTATGAACAAAATCAGTATCATCAGCAGAGCTTTGCCCCAATCAACATCGTTCATCACGTGGAGATGTGGTAATTTTTTTCCCCGCAATATTTATTCCGTAAGGCAAAATTTAGGTGAAAGTCACAACCCGCTCTAAGCCCCGCCCGCAAATCGGTGACCCCGCCCATTACTACTGGACTGGCTTGGATGCTCGGCCGATCACGCTAACAAGTCTAGTGTCCCCCTTTCGCGACATCCGGTGCGTCAAGTCTGGTATCTGACACCGCCCGCTTTAGATGTTTGCAAGTACGGCATCCGGGCGACGGCCATCTGTGGGTAGATTGGTGTGGGTGTGTAGATTGTGCGTTAGTCAAGTACTGCTATGGCGTAACCCCGGCATCAATAGTGCTTGACTATTAGACGATATACCTACACCAGCAGCAAGATGGTGGCGCGTAGAGGCCGTACTTGTAAACGTCTATACTCGGTGACTAGTTAAGAGTGAAGTGAAACTTCCTCCCACCTCTTTCCACTTAGCAGAGGGCTGGAGAGGACACCTCCTTTCCAGCCTTCGCCCTGCCAAAGGGGAGAGAGGTGGGAGGGAACTTGCACTTCGCCTTTAACCTGTCGAGCAGACGTGCGACACCTCTGACATCGTCTGCTATTCTACCACCGTATATCGTCTTCTGCAGTGGGCCTGTAAGGGCTTTCTTATACTCCGACGTCGAGCATAACGAACGCGGCGTATACCGCAGCGCAGGCACGGAGCCAGGATTTTGTTTTTTTTGTTTCGGGGGGGGGGGGGGGGGGGGGGGGGGGGGAGGAGGGAGGGGGGAGAGGAGGCCCCAACAAAATGAAAAATTTCGGGGGACGACCCGGGCCCCAATCCCCCCCCCCCCCCCCTTCCCCCCCGGCTACGTGCCTGCTTCAGCGCACGCAGATATTGAGTTCCTGCTCTACGGCCAACCAAAAGCCCAGATTCTGTGCTACGCCACGTTCGCTGAGCCCAAAGTCGCATTATAAAGTAGTTTTAAGACACGTACATGAAAGCTGAACGTCGGCGTCAGTTTTCGCTTTCGTCTGTCCGCTATTCCTTCCCGTCTAAAAACTTCTGCAACGTTCACAAGCAGCGACTACGAAAACGGCGTTCTCCACGTTCCATCATGGCCGAGCCTCGGGCAAATAAAAGCGTCCCATACAAAAATGGTTTATGGTCGTCTATGGAAAATTACATGGCAGGCTATCACCCCTATGGCCCTCTATGGTCGGCCATAGAAATCCATAAAGAAAGCTACAGCCAGCTATAGAAGAATCTACGGCCCTTTGTCTTAAGACTGGGAACCAATAAATTTCCTTTACCCGCCTATAGAAAATTCTATAGCTACACCTCTAAAGACTGGGAACCAATAAATTGTCTTTCACCGTCTGTAGAAAAATTTATGGCCCCAAGTCTAAAGACTAAGAACCAATAAATTTTCTTTCCACGCCTATAGAAAATCACTACCGGCGCTTACTTTTTTAGTAAAAACACTCCACGTTAGAAAATTGAATCAATACTGAATTTCTGTAATGCCGGTGACAAACCATGACCCAAGATATGTTCTCTGCTGTTGCAACGAGTCGTGAAAACCAGTCATATTGTTTGTTTGAAAAATCCATTAAAATACTTGTGCAACAATTAAAATTAAGTATTACCCCCAAAAGTGAAAATAAATTACACTGGCGGCGAACACTGCAATCAAGCAATAGCTTGATGGCAATCTTCAGCACCAGTGTACTGCACGTCATTACTGCATTGTCAATGTGATTCATGAAAGTTATTAAAAAGATAATGATTAAATTTTAGTTAATTAGCGTACTGATTTACATTTGCTTTTTTTCAGGATGTTGAATTAACAGATGTGGGCTATTCCAAGAGACAATTCAAATAATGTATTAAGTAAGAATATTTGCTCCGCCTCTCTGTGTTTTTGCGACAAATGATGGGGCACCGGCAAAGTCGGATTCAAGAATTCGACTGCCATATATACAGCTTGCGCGAAAATCGCCTATGTTCGCACTAGCGGTATGTATCCGGTGTTGCTGCGTTGTTGCTGTTGTGTGGGGTAGTGTTCTGTGTGTTATGTGTGTTCAGAGATGTATGTATATGTCTACTCGAAAAACAATTTTACTTCACAAGTCGTGGGAACTTGAAGTAAAATATTTCTTAGAGTTTGCTTGGCTAAAGAGAGCCCTAGGGTATTCTGACTAAAGAGAGCCATAGGGTAGGTCATTGAGGAGTCTTCAGCCAACCATTAGAAAAGATAAAGAGCGCTATAACTGGACAGCGATAGGGCCATAGACAAAGCTAAAGTGGCCCATAAGGACAACCATAAAAAATGCTAAAGACAGCCATAGAGAATTCTTTAGCTAATTGGGCCAAATACCTAAAGTCCACAATACAAAGAATATTCTATAGCCAACCATAGGACATTTTTGTATGGGGTCTTACAGCGTTTGGAGATATGTGACAAGAAGCGACCGAACGGGCTAAATAAATCTGCTCCCCTTTCAGCGTTTCTGTTCTTGTTGCTTTCTTGCATAGCGACCGCGAGCAAAGTGAGTGAGCGTCATAACGAACAATTAAAACGTGATATAAAAATATTCGCAAGGGAAAGTCAGGTGCACTGCTCAATACTTGAGAGCTTAGTGCCTTCCGAAGCGAAAGGACGGAAACATAACTGGACAAATCTTACGCGAGGAGAACGCCCGATTGCCTCCAGCCAAATAGCTCGCACATTTTTAACCTGTGTATCTTCTCAGTATTGGAGCCTCGGTCGCAAACTCGACGGTTGCACAATTCAGAGCAGCGGGGCCGCTTTTACGGGAACCAACACCTTTATGCGAAGCGCAAGCTCGTCTGCTTCGTGCACAGGGGTTGCGATGAAGTCAGAACTTGGAGCTCTTATTGGCTGATTGGTAGACGTTAAGCCATGCAGCCATTGGGGTCTACCCAACTATGCTTTCAATCACAGCCAATCAGGGCTCGACGTCGTTCTGACGTCACCACAACTCCTATGCAAGAAGCAGACGACTTACTCCACGCGTTCAGCGTTAAAACGCGCAAACGTAGAAATCAAGCCAGATCAAAGAAAATAGGTAATATTTAACGCTAAGCTTAGGTCTGTCTCGCCACACACTGCAGACGCCGGCAGCCATGTTTGTTTTCGTTTCAAACCAAAGCAGAAAAAGCAAGCTGTGAATACTCTTGAAACCAATGACTCTATCTAGATTATTTGTTTCCCAAGCATACACAAAACAATTGTCGATTAAAACACTATTACGGTAAAGAGATACAATTTTACAACCAACCTTTCACACGTCAATCATCTCTCCAATCAATGAGAGATGTGAGCACGGTGTAAGCACGGGGTGAAGCTTAGCGGACTGCGACCTCCCTACTGTACCTAAATTGCATCTAGCGTGGTAAATATTGTTTAAAAAAGAAGTTTTTTTTTGTGGTAGCATTTTATTTTAAAGTACGTGTCCCAACTAAGCCGGTTAGAATTTTTTTTATTTATTTTATTTTAGCGTTTTTTTAGCATGCATCACACGATGGGAATATATCTGGCGTGAAACGTCTGCATTGCCAAACGTGATTATAATTGGATTACATTTCTTTTTTTCCGAACGCGTTCGCATGATGACATTACCTCTCCTTTCTAGTGGATGCATGCTCTCTTCTTCGGGATAAGGACAAAACAGTCCCGGTCGAAATGGTCCTGGACCAATGGCCCCTGGACAAAACGGTCTTAGATATAGTCTCTGCAGAGTTGCTTTTCTGATCGTTTAGGGTTTATCGATGTCTTGTACTTAATGTCAACTCGAAACGTAGATGTGTTGTCCCGTCTCCTGTCTTTAAGTACATAACTGTTTCTAAACTTACATCATTACCAACGCGCTCACTAACAAGTATAGAAAATACAATTTGGCAAAATATTTCGCTGAGAGGACGATTACCATTTTAAAGATTATTCATTATTTAAATGCAGAATGTCTTTTAAACGACGCGATGTTAGTATTTCCTTGGTTTTCCTCTCGCCGTAGCGTGCCGACTTCAGCTAAATTGAGCGGGATAACGTCCCGTTAAATCTAGCGGAACACCAGTACCCATTACACCGGTCACGTAGTTTGATGTTACTTCGAGACGCTGATGCACCTGACCACGTGACGTGCGTCAAGCCACGCTAGGTAACGTGACGTCATGGTATCAAATGATATCAACGTGTCATGTGACACGACGGTGTCAACAGCAATCTGAGATCTAATAAAATTGGTTGCCAAGGCGCGCTATAATGTGGCGTCACGTGACGTGACCGCGTCGCGTGACGTCACGTTGTGTTACGTCACGATGTTACGTGACACTGTGTCACGTGGCGTGACGTCACATGGCACCGCGACTTAGCGTTGTGACGCCACGTGACGTCAGGTCACATGACGTTGCGATATCACCTGACTATCTGCCCAATCATTGACACCATAACTCGATACCGTCACGTCACGCGGCCTACATTTGCGTATTTATCGCTAAAGCATTCCACACGGGACGTTTCGATTGTAAATCAAAGAAACGTCTTCGTTTTTTTATTTTTTTAAAATATACTTTAGTCCAGTGATTGGGCTTAGCTAGTCAGGCTAGAAAAAATATACAAATGCAGGGTGTTTTTAAAAGCTTTCTAAAGTTATATTTATTTATTTATTGGCTTATTTTATCAAAAACAATTTGTTCCGTCTTTGCAGGTGGGTTATATGGCTAGGGGGACATATTATAATAATAATAATAATAATCCTTTATTTGTATAATGCCCCAGAACAACCTATTGGTTACAGTGTGGTGGCACATAAAACTTATAGTGGGATGATCGTCACAATAGGTAGGTTAATTAACTCACATTGGTCATTACCTTTTTAATTATTTAAGGTAAAGATATTGTTCCAGTCAGAAACTTGCTGAGCGCAATCGAAAACCACTAAATAAGTAAATAAACAAAAAAAATTAAGTGCGTGGAAATCGCGGTTGTGCGTCAAAGTTACCACTAGACTCTACTGTACCAGGCGCAACGCTGGCGGTCCAAATACACGGATAAGAAGAAAAAAATTGTGTAGCACACTGTTGGGTGATTTTGTTTTTACGTGAGACGTTCTGGTATCGCTCCAGAACGTTACCGAGACCAGTGCCAACACTCACGCCGCTCTTCCTCCGATGACATAGCACGTGCCATGTAAACTTCATAGCATTTGTCAAAAGCAGCGCACCATTAGGGTGTTCGTCATGTTTCTTTACGTGTTCTATCATTGCTAAAATACCAATCATAAACAAAAAAGGCCTAGTGACTTGCGCCTTTCATGCGGCTTGATTGGTCCCATGGCCTCGTTGAGTCGGCTGCATCTGCACTTAAGCTAAAATGAATATAGACCAACTGATGTTTACAAATAAACCGGAGCGCACCTAGCGGACGCCCCCGGCGCCGCGCATGCGTGATTGATTGTGGGCAAGAAGTTCGCCGTCGAACATGAACATACCACTGGAAAGCGGTGTTGTCGGCGTCGGTGTGAGTCCCTGTGGTCTTTTTTGCGTTGAAAGTGTTGATTCTACGTCTTCCTGGTAATGTCTGACTACTTTGGCGGCCTCATCAAAATTAACGAGGTTCGTTACACCGCAAAGCTTCGCGTGAATAATCTGACATATCCGCAATTCATTCCGCGTGGACGCCGCAAAATGGACGCTAAAGCCTGATTCGCATAATGAGAATCTGCTCGCTAATTTCAGTCATGACGTCTCTCGGGCTGCAAAAACGTGAACCGAAGCTTAGATGGTCGACATCGATACCGAAAATCGCAAGCAAAATCGGACCGAGTGAATCAGGCATAACAAGTTGGTGATTGCCACTGGTAAGAATTATCCACATCTCCTTGTATCTACTGTTTACACGGAGCTTAATTACCTCAACCAACCTTCAAACTTAAAGGTCTTTTGAGGCATGCACTTACTTCTTATCGCAGTTACGGAGTCAACGTTTTCATGTTTCTGTACGTGTTCTATCATCGCTTAACGCAATTACCGCTGCCGTTTGAACTAGCAGACGGCAACAAGCAGAAACGTTTGAGAGAGTAGACTACAGCTCGAACAAACAGTCGGCCGTTTGAACTTGATGGCGCACTGAGCGCAGTCCGCAGGTGGTCCGTGCAGCCTGGCGGTTTTCCAGCTTTCATGTTGTAACAAAACAAATAAATCGGACGACCACGAATATCCGTGAATTCAACCCAAAGTGCTTCCCGCACAAGCTATCGTGGTCCGACGGCGACTGGTTTTCCTTTTTCACGGCCCGTCTCCAAGTTCGCGGACGAGCCGAGCAGCCAGAAAACACATGGAATCTGACCTTCAAAGCTTTCCTCACTCTTTTGGCACAGCCCCAGTCGCAGCGTTTTGACGAGAAGGCAGGTTTTTGTCTGGTTTCTTTCAAAACAACACAAGAATGCACGTCCTGCATGGTGACTTCCGCCCACAGCCCCAGACCGGAAGTGTGCCCGACTCGCCGCCACCGCGCCCTGACGAAACAAAGCTAAGTTCGTGTATAGTCGGTTTTTTTTTTTTTCTGAATTTTTTATATTTACCAGTATCAGCCAGTCAGCGTTGATCACGTAACCTACCAGCCAATCGGCGGCAAGCTTTGCCGTCCATTTTTTTGGCCTTCACTAAATCTGGTGGCCCCCCTTACGTGGCAAAGATCCTTAAAACCTCGCGGGCGCGTAGGTATTCGGACCCCTAGCCTTGCGGCTGTTGCACGGCTGAAAGCTTCAGCGCTCCACCGCGCTTCCCGTGCATCCCAAGTCTCCCTAACATTTACCTTTTGAGTGGTTTTCGATGGCGCTCAGCTAGTTTCTAAATAAAACCATGTTTAGTTTTACTCATTTAGAAGTTAGTTGAGAAATTTTATTTAATTAAGCGACTTACTATGCCAGTTAGCCTTCTATATTATGTCCCCCTGGCTTTATAACTCACCTGGACAGACCGCGATATGTAGCTGTCACGGCTTTTAATAAAACAAACATGTACTGCCTAAGAAGAAAAAATTAAAAACAGAAAACACCCTGTGGAAAAGTATTAATTGAACAAATTTTGTGACCTATAAGCATTTTGAACCGTTTACCGTTTTGACTGGTTTCGTGTGTTCGAAGTGTAGTAAAGCTTAGAGTGTACAAATTCATGAACAGAGTGCATTCCAACTTTTTAGAAGTGTGTCGTTAAATGGTGCATATATCATATTGAAATTTCATGAAATTGCAGGGAAAATATTGAAGCCCAAATCATTATGCAGAGGGAGGAAAACTGTACAAATCCTCTGGCTGAAGCTGCTACTCACAAGCTGCACAACATTCAGCAACCTAGACAAATGATGACTGTGAATGTACGATTTTTTTTTTGCTTACCCGATATACTACAACAATAACAACAACGGCGACACCGACAAAATCAAGGACAACAACAAAGTGAACACCTGTGAACACTTTGACAACATTCCAAGGCTTTAATGATGCCTGACTAATAGTGTCCTAATTATTCAAGGTGTGTCTTTTACAGCTCTCTTGAAATGATCGTTTTCTGTGTAATAATTCTTTCCCCGACCTGTTTCAATTCCAAAAATTCGAGAACGTGTCCTAGCTTTTTCCAAATAAACTACGTTTTTTTGTTTGATTTTTTGCGTTTATTTTGAGCTTAGTTAAGGCATTATTCGTGGACTATGAAGTACAGGTCAAGCACTTAAAGCCACGAGCCAAAGATATTTCGAATGCTACACGCTTTTTCGGTGCGGGACAAAATGGTCGCCGTCAAAATGGGGGCCATTTTGACAAAATGGCCACGTTGAAAAAAAAAAAAAAAAGAAAGGCCCCAATAAGAATCTAGAAATTTCGTGTATTCTGTAGTTTTTAGTGAAATGCCCATCTAAGAATACTTCACTTTCAGTTGCTGCTTTGGATTTGCCTGAACCTGCTGCCCCAGTACGCACCGTTGCACTCAATATTGTGCAGCCTATCTCAAAACACAGCGGGAAGTATACGCTGCCCGGCGCTCTCTGCACCGCGCTACACTTTTGTGTACCGGTGCAGTCTGGTGCAGGGAGATCGAAAGAGCCTAGTGTATGTCTTACTGAATACGCGCATTCCGCTATCACGGGGCATTTTTGTTCGTCTTTGCAAGGTTTCTAAAGAGTAAATCCTCCAAATATTTAGATGAATGAATCGAACCGATCGAATGGGAACGAGAGTTAAAAAGCTGCCAAAAACGGTAATTGGCTAAGCCTGGATCAGAACCCGAGTCTTCTGATTAGTGGTCAGGTAGTAGGTGTTAGCGAGCGAACAGTAGTCAGTAGACCCCAATTCAGCTTCCGGCTCGGCCATTTAGTTTTCTCATAGTCGTACGCTAAAATCGGTAAACTTACCCTTCAGGTTGTAAATCTGCTTGTCCCAGAGCTAATAGCTGCAGAATATCCTAAAATAAGCTGCTGTTAATCTGAGCAGCATCATAGGGACATTTTACAAGCAGCAAGCACCACATGCAATTCTCACATGCGCAGCAAAGCCAACACAAACCCCATGAATCACGCTTGACATGGGAATCCCGACCGCCGAGACACTCATTCACAGATGACCATTTCCATAAGTATGGAGGTTACACGTGTTTTGCTTTGTTGTCAATATTTTACTTGGAACGTAGTATATCTAAGTCCAATGTAAGCATCTCCAAGTAAAACTCATCAATACAGCCAATGATAACTCGACACAGTTGCTAAAACAAGCAGTTTGAAGCGTGTCTAAGTAAAATATGCACCCTCCAAAAATGAAGGCTATTCTAACTTCAACATTGCAGCCATTCCCAAACACTTCCTTAAACATTTCAAAAATTAAAACATGGTGTTGGTAATAATATTCGCTATTCAGTGTTATCTCCTTTGAGGGAACCTTAAATAAAACTTAAATAAGCGCTGAAAAGTAAGTTACATTTTCTGTAAATAATCATTGTCATGACGTCCTTACAAATAACATACGGCATTTATATTTGCCGTTGTTTTTCGGTAGAATAAACTCCGCAAGCCAGAAACCGGGCTTCATGGATGTTTTCTTGGCAAGCTGCTGGTTTTTAAATACAAAGACAGCTTTTCCGTCAACTAAGGAAAATAATAATTAACTAAATTACTAAATCAAACATAGTTGGTTTGATGTGTTGATTGGTGTCTATGAAAACTTTTATTATGGGTCTTTTCACACTAATGGGGTGCACGATGAATCTTTGTTACCAAGCTCATGCGTTTATTGGTCACATGAAATGAACTCAGTTCGTCTTCGGATGGAGATGGGATGTCCTCCTGAGGCTTTGATTATTACTTCGTATTTAATTTTGAGATCCTCGAATGGTGTCGTAGCCATGATCTCGCACTTGCAAAGAACCTTGGCAAGCAATAGTTTCATTTCGAGCATGGCAAATCTTTGCCCTGAAAATAAGAGCATTCATCATTGATTTGAAGTTGTATGATGTAGACAGAATGATGACAAATCCAAGATACCAAGATTTTTCTTTACTTTTTAAGCTTCACAAAGACTTGGCATTTAAAAAATTAAGGCAATGTGTACGGAGACTATTTCATCAATGTAAAACTTTGTGTACGGTATTAGGGTTCTTGTATTTAATTGAAAATATAGTTTGTAGTAAGCTCGTTAATAAAAACTGGGAATCCTGAAAACAATATTAAAAAAAAATATTTTTCTATCTTGCTTGAATATGATTTCAGTCAAATATACGTACATTACTTATGTAATTAACGTCGTTCACAAATATTTTGTATTTGTTCTGGGTCCTATAGCTTGGAATGCATCATTAACCAAACAATGGAAGTAGACATGCAACGTGACTCAGGGCTGCAGCAAGTTCGAAAACGGCCAGTGAAACGCAGAGCCGTATATGTAGAGAGTTTGGCCATTCGTTGGGAAGTATAGGAGACAAATGAAGCGGCGCCATTGGCCGAAAGCGGGCTGGGCGTGTTTGAGGGCGTCTTCAGAAATTCGAATGTGACCAACCAGAAGCCGGAAATAATACCCTGGCGGTGGTCGCGAGAAACAAACCTGATAACTGCATTGGAGTAACTCTCGATGGCTGAAAATATGGTACACGTGACGTTTCAGACCCACTCATCTAAAGTGATAGTGGAAGAGTGCGACTAGCGGAAAGATCGACATAATCCTTACGCCAAACGCCGAGCGCCGGGAATCTGCCGTCAGAGCGGTCACACTCTGTCCGCGCAAAACAGAGTTGAGCGGCGCATTCGTTTCTTACATCTTTCTGCAAGATCATGATAAAACAACACGTGCACCCTATTTTCAACCACAAAGAGTTACTATACTTCACTCTTACGCGCTCATTAAAACCATTTACGAACAGAGACCTTCGATGATCGATCGGCTCAGAACTGTTTCTCGCTACCGCCGCTAGGGGATTCTTTTCGGCTTCTGGTTGGTCAAGAGAGCATGCCAAGCCCTCTTTCCGAGTCTGCCGCACGCCCTGGCTCTGCCCGCGCCTCCCATTGACCAAACTCTCTACATATACGGCTCTGGTGAAACGGTTTTAGCGACGAGACAACAGAATGTTCTGATGACTGAAACCTATATGCTTAAAAACAATAGTGTTCTTGATCAATAAGTTTTTTTCTTGTGAAGTTAATAAATAAAACAAAGAAAAAGAAAAAATCGCATGCCTAAGCAATTCTTGGCGCCTCCCGAGAACGGTATGTAGCTGAATGGTCGCAGACTTTTGTTCTCTTCTGCCATGAATCGTTCTGGAATAAACTTTTCGGGATCCTCAAAGCACGTTGGGTTTCTATGTAGGCTGAAGATGTCTACAGTAATCATGACACCTTTAGGTATCCGGTGGCCATCTAGAAAAAAAAAACAGAAGATAAATATTATGAAGGGTAGAATATAGCCAGGTGAGAGTATCGCATAGGCAATCAAAACTGAGCAGAAAATGAAATCTAGAAATAAATGCGGTAGCCCTTGATCGTTATTTATCGAAAATACACCCTATTGTTTTTTCTTTGATTGGGAATCTTTTTTCTGCAAGAACTTTCGTATGGACACCCGGCATTCTTCAAGTGTTCGTTTATTATCCTTGAGACAATCTATGAAATTAAGCGTTGTAATTCTGTTAAATGCGTTAGCATTTATTGCCCTGTGCATGCAGCTACCTTTCCTATGGACGGTCGTGGTTTGAACTGGGCTGGTGTGGACTGGGCTCGACTGGTTTGGACTGGACTGAGCGTTGCACGGTCATCGCCGTGATGTTTCGCTCCGTTCGTAGACTATAGTTCCGTCACTTTTTCCTCTTACGTAAGAGGGAAAGAGTCTTCTCGCACGCTTCCTAGGACGCGATGTAGGAGGGGGAGAGAAGGGGATCGAGTGGCCGTGGCACAACTTTTTTATCCTTCGCTGAGTTGGAACCTTCGCGCTAAATGCTAAAGCATTTCTTCGAGAATCATCGTAGTGACAACAGCAATTTCGGCGGAATTTTCTTTCTTCTGACCCTGTTATTATGTAAGTACAATTAGCCTTGGCCTATAGATTATGCGAGTTTTACAGATATTTGCATATACCGATACACTACTTACCCAAGACTAGTTCTTGATCCAGCACTCTGGCGACCGAAGGGAAGGACGGGTACAATCGAAGGGATTCCTATAAAAATTAGTTGCTTGCAAATGGTATTTTTCGAAAGCGTCACTTTCATTTTGAAGCTGAAGTGTAAAGCTATAACATTAATTCCCCCCAAAAGAAAACAAAAAAGCGGCAGTGGTGTATTACCTTCACGCAACATTCCAGGTATTTCATTCGTCGAAGATGGTACGTTGTGATTTCATAGTCTTTGGTCCCCCTGAAAATTTCGTCCAGCTCCTCGTGGACTTTTTGCTGGGCCTCGGGATGCCGCCCGAGTAAACTTAACGTCCAGCATATGCTCGTCGTGGTGGTGTCGTTTGCCTAGACAGACCATCAGTTATTTCATGTTGTCTGAGAATCCTCGTGAGACGCATCCGCTCCAGTTTGAACCGCAGCTGACGCTGCGAACCGACGGTGGCCAACCGAGCAGCGCCAAAACTGCATCGTCACGGCGCTCGTCGTTTTTGTGCCTTTGCTATCTCACCTGCTATACCAATCACGTACAGTAAATGCGCCGCGATCCTGCGCTTTTTTTGTTTGGTGTGTGTGATTGGATAGCCGTTGATATCAACCCCACACTGACGTCACTTCCTTCTCCCTGGTCGCCGTGAGAGTACAAAAAGTGCAGCATAGGTTCCCAGGGCTCAGATTGAGGCACCGCTATTGCCCGCTGTGTCATCCTCTCAATGTCGTCGTCGTCGTGTTCTTTATTTATACGCGGATGTTTAGATAAATAAAATAAGATAGATAAAAAGACATGGGTGAAGAAAGAATAAACAATTAAAACAGGGACAACACAACCACATCTTCCAACTAGCAACAGACGAGTAAACTTTCAACAGCGAGCAGCCGACTATACCCAGTAGGAGTAGGGGAGAGAAGTGGAGAGAAGGAAAGATAAAACACCTACTGGGTATAGTCGGCTGCTCGCTGTTGAAAGTTTACTCGTCTGTTGCTAGTTGAAAGATGTGGTTGTGTTGTCCCTGTTTTAATTGTTTATTCTTTCTTCACCCATGACTTAAACCAACACGCTCTTCTACCAAGCATAAAAAGACAAACAATCGAACGGCCAGCGGCGCGCCGTTCTAGTTATATTTCTAGTTATTTCCATTATTTCTAGTTATTTCTAGTTATACACGCCTGAAATAATTTTGTTCAGTTTGTGTCTGTCACCGAGGTATAACTTTACGTACAGAGGCAAATTCAAAGCAAAATATATACAATGCAAGTGTTTCTGACTCTACATTACAATTGCTTATATTTGAAATCCAGAGCACAAATTTTGATTGTAAACGTATAATTATTATATAGACATATTATAAACTCGACATTCTTAATCAATATGCTGTCACAAACGCATCGTACATTTTTTTTTTTTTTTTGTGACCGCAATTTTGGGCCCCAAGTTTCTTGGTGGAGGGCGGAGTGCTAACTTTACAGGCGCAAAAAGCGGGCCGAATTTGAAAGTCTCGAGGAATAAAAAGTATCAATTAAAATACCTGAATTTTAACTGCGGTGTGTGCTATGAGTCGGCCAATATTATATCCCTCGGGAACTTTACAATTCTTCATATCAGTTAGAAGAAATTTAGGATTTGTCAAAGTGGCCCATAGGACCCAATGCAACAATATTATATCGGGCCCAGGAATAAAATGTGCACAATCCTGAAATTCAGGTAGGTTGTAAATAAGAGTGTATTAGTGATCTCTACAGATATACCGGGGAAATTCAGGATTTCTGCAGTAGTTTGGTTGAAATTATCGTTTTACGGCGCGTTGCTGAGATTAGCCAAGAGAGGCCGCAAGGAGACCGTGTCCAGTAATGCTGGGAATGAACGAAGAACGAGGACCATGACGATGTATTTTATGCTTGATTGGCTGCATATAATGGTAAATGGAAACGAAGTCTATAGAACCCACCTGTCCCAAAAATATGGTTAGCAGGTTTGAATCGTATTCGTTGAAAGATTCGTAGGTAGAAGTCCGTCGGTTACTTACTGCGGCCACTATAGTTTGGATGTCTCTTCTTACATCGTCCAAAGTGTAGCTGCTGTTCAGACAATGCTGCTTGAGCAGTACATTCTTCAGAAGGGTCTTGTTTCGGACGGATTTTATTTTGTCTTTTTCTGAGTTTGACACCAAGACAGACTCGCTTCCCTCTCGTTTGTATTTTTGCTCCTGTAAGACCTTGATGTGAAATAACGACCAAAGGAGATAAAGTCAACCGGAATATCTCTGCTCCATTGGCGTAGACCACAAGTCGTCGGTACGATTTATCTTGAGTTTTTTAGTCTTAAGGTGATATTTGTTTTCTGTGAAGAAACCCTGAATGATACCTTGAGTTGGTAATGCAATTTTCTAACCAGAAATAACAAAAATATATCAATACTTACTTTTTTTTAACTTCCGAAGAAATTTAACGATTATTTATAGTGTATTTAGGTAGACTGTCGTTAACGTACGACTTAATTAAAATTGTCAATCAAATTTTAATATTAACATATAGGGTGGTTCAAGTCACCAGGCTCGATCTAAAATGGATCGTAAAGATCGACGCCTGCACGTAGTCATCTAAATTTTTCGTCAAAGGTGTATTTCACAGGTCTGTTTTTTCTTCTAAAATTACAAAGCGTAGTTCTCTTTTAGTAAGAAATAGGGCCAAGAAACTTGCCAGGGTCTACGGCGGGCGGCGACCCAGACGACCAAGTCCAGTAGTGGGGTGTGTTTGGTGTTCGTATTGATAGATGACGTCGGGAGCAGCGTCTGAAGGTGCAGCCGACCAGCGAAAGATAGCCGACGACACGCAGACGAAATCCGTTGGCAGCAAAAGCGCCGCCGTTATGCAGACGCGTTTTTTTTTTATACTTTAAGTTTTGCTTTTGTTGTTCGCATTTCTTTTTTAACCGAAAGTATATTTCAAAAATATTATATTCATTTTTATAAACCACGGTGGTCGCGAGCCGTCGCGATAAGGAGATAGCACCATCTATCAATACGAACGCCAAACACACCCCGCTACTGGACCGCTGTCGTCTACGTTGCTGCCCGCCGTAGAGCCTGGCAAGTTTCTTGGCCGTATTTTAACGAAACGTTTAGATGGCTACGTGCCGGCGTCGATTTTTACGGTCCATTTTAGATCGAGCCTGGTGACTTGAGCCACCCTAGATATTAAACATCCCACTAGCGCGAACTCCAACGAGCAACGACCTCGACATTTTTCTGGCTCTTATAAACACAATTCGGACAATTAGGTTTTTTTTTTTTTTTTGCTATAAAAATCTTTTTTTTTCGGATAGAAACTGAGGGGGAGGATAAGATGAGAGCGCGCAGGGAAGTCGAAACACCGTGCTTTGGTTGAAAAATCAGTTAATAAACGCAAGGGTTGCTGTCGTTGTCTCTATTCTCACTTTTCGAACGCGCTCGAGCGCAAAGTGCCAGCGTTCGGCATTCGAACGCGCTCGAAGAGCGAGTAGAAACAAAGGCAGTTAGCTTGACGTCTACCCATTAATAATTGCAACCAGAGCTTCACGCTCTGCCGTCTCCGTGTGTCCAGGTCTCCTGGTCTCCCTCCGTTCCTACCCGCACACACAACCACAGTCTGCCGATGACTTTAAGTTTGCATAACCGCTCAATTTTCTGAACTCCGTTCCCTTACGATAGACCGTAGCGGACGCTACGAGCCATCGGAACCAATGCGGAGCATGAGTTCGTCTGCTTCTTTTGCTGGGGTCGAAGTGACATCAGAGCGCCGAGCTCCGACTGGTTTTCAATGAAGAATATATTGGGTAGACCTCGAGGCAGCTTGCTTCGAGGTCCACCCTCTGTCCTTCAATCAGAGCCGATCAGAGCTCGACGTCGTTCTGACTTCACCGTAACTCCTAAGCAAGAAGCAGACGAATTGCTCTCCGCATAAGCCATGTCATGTTAGTGTGCAGGTGACCTTCCGGAAGATCGGAGCGACACGCTGCTCCGATCTTCTGCATTCACAGCGTTAAGATTGGCTGATATGGCTCGTAGCATCTACTGCGCTCCTCCATCGTAAGGTAAAAAAAAAAGTATAATAGGTCCGCAGTGATTATTTTTTAGCATTTTTCTTACACATTTAGTGATGAGCTCCATTTGGTGAATGTCATCCTTGAAGAGTTTTCCATTGCGCGTCCGGTCGTAGATGGACTGAATCCAAACCCATGGCGACACGCTTCTCACGACCGTCAAATTCATGATTCTAAAAGGTAAGTGATGGGTGAAAGCGAATTTTTATAGAATCCGGAGCGCAAGTTCGTCTGCTTCTTCTGTAGGGATTGTGGGGACGTCAGAACGCTGAGCTCCGATTGGCTCTGATTGAAGGATAGTGGGTAGACCTCAAAGCAGATGCACTCAGGTCTACCCGCTATCCTTCAATCACAGCTATCCGGAGCTCGGCGTTTTGACGTCACCACAACCCCTGCAAACGAAGCAGACGAACTTGCGCTCCACGTTGAAAGTTTCTAAGGAACATATATGGTATTGTTCCAGGGAGTATGTTTTTTTTATTTATTTAGGACACCAAAGCGTATTCTCCGTAGTGACTGTCGTCTCATGTGACACTATGTAGCAAATATTTACCTGAGCAAACGTGGCCACTATAGATATCCAGAATTAAGACACCAAGTGGTTGTGGTTGTAAGAACTTCAATTTAGTAAAAACTTTAATTGAATTAAGACACCTGTTTCGTAAATTTGAGAGTATTATAATTATATATATATATATATATATATATATATATATATATATATATTTTATATTCGAGTATCGGCGAAACAAAACATTGTGGTGTCAATCTTCCGACCTCAAGGGGCAAGAATGTTGGGGCAATTGTCTTCGGAAATTGTAAGTTCTGTTAATCTTGAAGGTGGGCATGTGAAAGAAGTAAATGCTTGCTTTGCTGAAGAAGTGGGTTTAAAGATGCGGTGAAGCAAAAATTTCGAAATAAATCTTAATCGCGCTGTCTTCTATCCTAACCAGTAAAGATGAAATATTTGTTAACAGCGTTTGCCAGGGAGGAGTCGAAGCGCGATGTGCTTCATAATTGACTTGGTTAATATATTTTTTTTTTGAAAATTAGAATATTAAATAGATGAAAAAAAAATGTTTTCTGGAGTCCTGTTCCTGTTTAAGAAGTCTCCATCTACTCGAACATATTCCCTCTTTTTGTTTTAAACAGCACTAAAAGTGCGGCTATGTCTAGGAAGGTTTTTTAACTTCAGAGCCTAAAGGCCCGTTCACACTTTTGCAACCGAGTACGACCGAGAGAGATGAGATCTGGTAAAACTTGTTAAAATTTCTTGGGACGAGGGAACGCACTGGCATTCTGGCGTCATCTATGCGGTTACCCTGGAACTGCATTTCACAAGAGCGCAGGTTTTGCGGGGTTTCTGAGGTCAAGTGTGCGTAACACCTATAAGAAAGGCTCGTTTATAACGTTTGCAAAAGTTTTTCGAGCCAAAAAAGAAATGATAATGCGCGGGAGAAATAGAGAATATGCCGGACCGCCAAGCTTACACTGCTACCCGATAGATGGTGCCACTGTGTCCTCTCGTTTTACGAGGTTTTAAGGGACCAAGTTCTAAGAGGTCGCAGGAGTGTGAACAGTCTTAAATATGTTGGCTTGATTTTACATACACCTTTTCTTGTAGAATTAAAACAGAAAGCTTATGAACTATAAATATCACACAGGTTCCTTTTTGTATTCATTTAAAATCTAGTACTAATAAAAACAAGCATTAAAGCTTCAGGTCTTCCTTTAAGCATTAATGTTCTCTTACCTGTTGAATGACGTCATCAACTTGAGATTTTTGTCTTTTTGGAGGTGCAGATTTGTTTCCATTGTGACTTCTGCAAACAGTTTCTGTTCAGCATAACTCCGCAAAGCATGGCACATATGAACTGTGACAACGCAAATGTTGTGTCGCATAGGTTTTTTTTTTTTTTTTACAGCAGGTAGATTGTTGTACGGGATGAAGGACGTTTGGCGACTAAAAGGACGAAAAAGCCTCTCCGCCAGGGGACGAGTTTGCGGTGAAACGCTGATCACGATGTTTCAGATCACGAAGTTTCAGATGTCAATTTCCTGGTGAGTTTCCCATTGTAAATTTGTTGCTTGGAGTCAAAACAGTCTTCTTTTTTTTTTGCATTATCATTTGCCCATCCCCTTTGCAAATTATTGTAACTGTCAAACGACCGGATGTCACACGATGTCAGTTTTCCAGCTAAATTTAACGAGGAAATTCAAACACAGATGGACCAACGGAAAAATGTCTGGAATTAAACAAAATCCGTTAAAAATGCTTCAAACAATATGGGAACTGAGCGAAACTTGCGGATATTTATTGGATAATACAGTCAAGCTCTGAGTATCCCTCAATAACGTGCCGCCACAAAAAAAAAATCTTTTTTTTTATTGTGTAGTTTTTTTTTCGTTTGAGAAATCTTTTACCAGCGACTTTTATATTTAAATTCCTATAGCTCATAGAATGCCGTATTTAAAAAGCGATTGTTTGAGTTTGTTTAGGAGACATTAGGCCGTCATTTCCTAAAGTGAAGACTATATTGTTTATTCCTTTCCTCGCTAAATGTTCCGGGGAAATCGGCATCACTTGACCTGGCTTCACGTGTCGGCATGATATTATGGGACACCAGGACTTGACGCCATGACTTCTTGATGTCACGTGAACGGATGTCACGTGACCGGATGCTACGTGACCGGATGTCACACGACGTGAATTTCCCCGCTAAATTTAACGGGGGGAACTCAGGTAGGAGGGGTGAACGAACAAATGTCTGTGGCTTCCCTTTAAAAAAATAATTTCATGTCTTAAACACTGTGGAGACTAAGTTCATTTGCAGACATTTATTCGACGATACAGTCAAGCTTGGACCGATGCATGTGTCCGCCAGGAAGTCGCATAGGCTGTTTCATGGGCGTCACCCAAAGTAGCTCAATCCACCCGCTTCCTCTGAGGTGCCTTTATTTTTCTGAAGTCGGGCTTCAGTGGCAGAATTCACTATTTATATTTGTTAGTCTTTTTTTTTTATTTTGCAGCGCATGGTCATAACTATCGCGAATTTACCATCTGCCAAGAGCAACAACTTTGTTGTGGCGGAAGGCACGTTGAATCTGCATGATCGTGTATCCCTTCCAAAGAGCTCATTTCTTCTTGGCAAAATATAAATGAGAGCTGCAATTCTGAGCATGCGCTGTGAAGAACGACAAACAATATGACGTCATATGAATATGTAATGTAAACTCCCCTATAAGGTAGACCACAGAGGTATCGATTATACGTGTTGGAATAATTGGGTAACCGCATCTTCTTGTTTCAAAAATAGTAGAAATATTAAATCAATACTCACCTGCGATGATGTCCAGCGCGCATTTCTGCACCATCTTGAAGAGGCGGATGGGTTCGTTGGGGGAGCGGTCGATGGTCGAACAGATGTTTCCTACGAGCAGATCTCCGTTTTCGTTGAAAATGTGGACGTAATGCTCCAGCGCGCGAGAAGAGTGAAATGACTGCTCCAACAACTTTCTCTTGGAACGCCAGGCGTGGCCGGTCCTAAGCAAAACAGGACGAAAGATCCTTAAAGGCCCTCTATTCATAAAGCAGCGCCAAGCCCACTTTCTATCGAGAATCCGTCGCTCTTTCCTCCTTTCCGCGTATCTCTCCCTCTCTCATTTCGACGGTAGCGCCTCCTAGGCTCCCCTTCCCCCGAGCGCTCCGAAAGAAGACTGCTGGCAAACCCGTGCTAGATCGGTGTTTTCTGCGCGATTTCGACTCACATCTTTCGTGTTTTCGCTATGATAGGAGTTCAAGATATCCTTCACGTCTTCGGTATACTGGGTATGTCTTTCCATTGCTTCAGGTCTAGAGCAGGCACGTGCGTTTTGTCGATGCTTCGGCTGTGTGTTCGCTCGGATGCAATATTTCGCTTTTTAAATGACCATACAATGAAACTGAACGGTGAGACGGATCGTCCTAATCCTATTTGCTCTTCAGCAGACGGGGGAGCCAAGGCGATGAGCGCGAACGCGTTTCTGTTATGGAATACGAGGCCGTTATATTAAGCTGCGAACGGAGCTAAGCATGCCGGAATTTCCGTGTCGCCGACTAGCTCGTATCCAAACCAATCGACAGCAAATATCAACACTGCTTATACATTTTTGTTTCTGCCTTTACACGCCAAAGTGACAAGGAAAGAAAAACGCGAAAAGTGTGTTTTGTCAACACGCGCAAGTCATGTTGTAACCCCACGTCATAGCGGTGGTTCGATGACGTTTCTAAAAAACAAAACACGCCACATACCGAATAAAAAAAAAAATAAAAAAAGCTTTGACGGGCGGCCGTCAGCGTAGTATGTATGCCGGAGAATGCGAGGGCTCAACACGGAAGGGCACAAATGGCGGACGGCAAAAGTGGCAAACCGAAACCGGACGAACGCTCGGCCAATCAGTGGTAGAGAAAAGGGGAACTTTGAAGAGGGAGAGGAGGATTTTTCTAGAGGATCAGAATTTGGCAGAAGATCAATCGATGGTGCTACTTTCAGTATAGAGGGGCTTTAGAAGGATCCTCAGGGCTGGGGGGCCCATATCGGAGAAGGTAACAGGACACGTTCGTGCCACCGAAAAGTTCGACCGCTCGAGTGGAGTTTGATCTTATGCACCATTTTACTAAAGACCATCTGTGCGCGGTGAGCTGATCTTCTGATCACGCGTAGTAGCTCTCTGCTGCAAGTGGGCACATTTCGCCTCGGTAATAATAATAGCTGTAAAGATGTACGGATTACACGCATCTTGTGAATCTATAAATCGACAACTACTGCACGTTTGTGGTCCTCTTCTGCTTATATATGTACATAATTCAAAGTTCACACTTTTTATAGACCTTTTCCGCTTACTCTCGCCCCCGACCGCCAAGCAGGCAGATCCGGTATGGGCGACGAAAAAATATTAAAACGTTGCAACCTGCATGTAGTAAAAAAATAGAGGGGAGAGAAAACGAGTATGGGTGACGGTTACGCTTTTCTCTTAAATGCATTCTATTGGCGTGGCGACGGCACAACAATGTTTTCGCCCATACTGGAAGTGACGTCAATTCAAGATGGCGGCGCACTTGCAGAAAAGGTCTATAGACAGTATAAAAAAGCAAAAATTGCAGCTGCATTTCGGTCTGTCGATCTAACAGCCATGTATAGAAGTACGTTTTATAAGAAACGTAGCCGACGCCCACGTTCGAATTTGGCGTACCTGGCACGCGCATCCGCGTATTTTCAAGGCCTTTTCACACATACAGCGGAGCACTATAAGCACAGCGCTCACCTCGCGCTAAGCGCTTGCTGACGTAGGCGTCCACCAGCTTTGTATCCCAACGCCAAAAGTGTTGTTCATGGCAGACGTATGTAGCCGACGACACGCGAGCAGCGTTACATCAGCGCTTCGTTGCCTGTGAGAACCGGCCTTTAAAGTGTCGCCTCGTCGCCCCGACCTTGAGACGACACACACGAGAAGAGACGACACGTACGCGTCATCTCCTACCTCTTGATGGCACACGCATCACGTGACTGTGACAAGTGGCATAGCCTCCTCTAAACTGACAAAGCCTGGCAGATCGCCACGAGACGCGGCCGTCGAAAGTGAAAAGGTGGAGCGGCAGGCAAAAGGCATGTAACTGGCGCCGCGCTGCGGCGAGACGCCGAACCACACTTCTCCCGAGCGATGGAATGTCCGCTCGCGCTTCTCGCGTTCTTCGGGCTACCGCTTCTTCTCTCGTCGGGTTTGAGAACCATGTTTTGGGCCCTCGCCACTCCAAAAGCTGTGCGCTGACTACAGGCCCCCCAAGAAATGCTCTGTGCCACCAGATCCCCGCGCTCCGAATCTGCGACTAGGCACTCTATGGCTCCGTCATCGAGCTGCCAGGCTTTGTGATTCAGAGGATGCTACGCAAGTGGCCATTATGCATATAAATTGTGACGTGTGCAAATGTGGAAAGGACAACCTCGGCTTTTCCACTTCTGCTACTCATTTCAGTCTATTATGGTAACATTTCCTCCTCCCACTTCCGCTACCCTCCCCACTCTTAGGAGTGTGTGCGGGGGGGGCGGGGGGGGGGGGGTGTTTGCAAGCTAGAAACACGTTTCGAATTCGAATGGAATTCTGCATGAGAAAAGGAAAAACGGATGAGTTATGCGGTTTTGTTTTTCTTAACGTAGCTCCTTCAACTTCGGAACTTCTGTTGGTTACGATGCTGCTTTCACCTCGCTGTAACGCCGTGGTTCCCGCTTCTACCTGAGAGCTAACGAGGTGGTGGATACTCACGCCACCAAAATGTTTTGCTGTCCCAGCCATGAGTTGATGAAGTCGTAGATGAAAGGCTTACGGTGGTTGACGCTGCTTGTCAGTAGCGTCTGGAAATCATAATTTTGTTTTAATGGTAGGCAGCCATGGGTTTGAGGCAACAGAAGAGCTGAAGAGCAGGCTCCGCTCACAGACAACGCAAATAAAGCTCAACTTAATACTCGATTCTCCGAGAAAAAAAAATTAGAATTAATCTGAGCGTTTATTTTATTGGAGTCAATCGTGGGAAAAATTGACTCCTTCAATGATTGTCTCTCCTTTTCTGTAAAGAAAATGAATGATGCATTCGTAGTGACTGGTGTACTGATTTCGATTTTCATTTGGAATTTCGGGGCGGAGGTGGTTTTGTGGGTCTTAGTTGCAAAAAGCCAAAAAGTAGATATTGTCACCGTACCTCGACTGCGCCGGGGGTGTCGATCACGACGACTGGCGTCATTCCCACATAGACCTTCGACGTTTGGCCCGGGTACTGACTGGCGAGCTTACGTATCACGACGAACACCCCTAGAGAGAAACGTACTACTTGTTCATGCGCAATGTCTAGACCTATATACGAATAGAGATGCATTCTATTGACCGGAAGCAGGGCGCACGACTTCATTCTAACATGGAGAAACAAAATCACTAGGGGTGATGGTGCGGCAGTTAAGAAACCCTTTGCCTCTCATCTCGAATTAAAACACGCACGGCTTGAAACTTTACATGGCACCCAGTTGTTTCATTTGGTGTACGTATTTATCCTTCACACTTCGTTTCCACCATTTTTGTTCATACGCTTCAATCACTGTACGTGTCTTCATGCACCGGCAATATGCTACCCCGGCCACTACACTCATCTGAGGAACAATGAAACCGCTTTCAAATTTAGGCAAGCCGACTTTACACGTTACGCGTTATGCTACGATGAGTATAGTAGATCATGTCGCGGCGGCGAAATAAATACTATAAGGTCACTAAGAGGTTGGCGAGCGCAGGGTGTGGCTTATTAGCTTCAGACTTGGGAAGTAATCGGTTACAAGTAACGGATTGCTGGTAATCCGATGCTTTTTAAAGCAATTCTGTATTTGCCACGTTACGTTTTTGCGGCAGTAACTTTTAATGTCATCTCGTTACAAAATATTGGTTACGGATCACTAAAATTACTCGTTAGTTTTTGTTTTTTTTTTAATTGTAAACATATAATAGAGCAGCTGGAGCGAGATGAGCAGGCAGTTAAATAGCATAACAACAACAAGTCAGAAAAAAAAAAAACATCTTAAAGGGGAGAATAACCGAAGAAAAAACACGAATTTTCTGTATGACCTGACACGAGAACCACTAGAAACACGCGCAAAACATGTACAAATATGCGAAAAACACCAATAAAGTAGACAACGCCGAGGAGGCGTTGTCTTCTTGATCTCCTAGTGAATGTACATACACGTTGTTAATGAGCATGCGCACAGATACCTTTGTCTGCAGAATTCCAGTGATAATTTCCGGTCGCAGGAAGCTAGCGGGAAGGCGGGAGTGGTAGCAGTTTTCGCTGCCTTATCAGTTTACGTGTGAATGGAGTACAGCCACATTGTTTCTCTTAAATACAATATGTTATTTGTACAAGGATGCGGGCGTATGAGATATAAAAAGTTGCTTGCAAAACATTTTTGAAAACATGAAAATTGTTTCTATTGTTTTCTTGATAAGTGTAGGGAAAAGAAACTTGAGAGTAATTTGTAACGTAACTAGTAAAGTGAACCGTTACTTTTCAGCACAAGTTAACGGGCATTACAAGAATGATTACTTTCACGATTAATCCTTGCTTTTCCAGAGTGGCTGTGTGGCGTTCTATTTGCTGATGCCTAATGTTATCAACTGTGAAGTTACAATAAAAAGCTCAGGAATCGCCATGCTCAGCTTTTTTTTTTTATGTGGCGGTGATTATGGTCACCCTATAGTCATCTGTCGTACCGCTGCAAGTACTACGGTCTTCAATCTGGGAATGTTATAATTAGTATGACTACAAACTACAGCTAGTTTTAGTTATGCGTTTGGATATGTTCTAATACACAGCTGCATATTATACACCTATTGTGAAGTATTTTTGATTGCATCAATTTACGCGGATGCGCAGGTGTTTCAGTTTAAGTGCAGACGGGATCTGGTCTTAAATATGATAATTTCGTATTTGCAGGTTAGAGTATATCTCTACTCGTTGTCAGATTTAAAAGAAGTACGTTTTGCACATTACACATGCGCTGTGCGAAGTAGTTCTTACGAGATTTGCTTGTCGAAGAAAGTAACGATGCCTTTGGCGTTTGAAATATGCACTCCTCGGTAATAGTGTAACGATAATCTTAGATTCACCCACAAGTATCTTACTTCAACACATGAAAGGGGAAAATTAGTAACGTTCCGCGAGGGATCGGACTTCTTCTGCCACGGTTGTTGAGGTGAATGCATACGACTATAGATTGAGCAATGTGTCCCCGATAAATGATACAGTGAAGCAAAACTTACACGAGGTGATGTCCTTTTTGGGTACCCTCTCTCTTATCAGGGTGCCGAGTGATCGGACGAGGAACCAGAAGGGCAGGAGGTCGGGTGGCCCTGGGAGGGGTCTCAAGGCACTCCAGATTTGAGACCACCGGAAGACTCGTGGAACCACGTGAATGCAGACTAGCACGCCAAAAATCCATGGCACCATCTTCAGAAATGCGGCGTCACATTGCGAATAAAAATCTTTTAGGGAAATTAAAATCATTGCTTTCTCGTGGTTGGCTCCTATTTCTGCCAGCGAAGAAACGACACTCTTCGACCCGATGCAGTCCATTAACTAACGCTAGCAGACTTATCAACCACCCTTTTAAATGTACCGTATCTAACACGTTTACAAATAGTTTTTTTTCTGTTTTTTTTTCTTTCTGTAAAGCAAGTGTGGAGTAGATCAAGTAACCAAGTTAGTAATTGTTAACTCGACCTTGACGTAAGCAACGTGCCGCTGTTTATTTCTCAAGAATGAGCCTTCGTGTGAACCTTTGGTCTTCGGTGGTCGTCACGCTTCGAGTTTTTTTTTTTTTTTTGCGTTTAATGTATTGTCAAAGGGAAAAAAACAAGATTTCCTATATATGAAAATAACTTCTTGTCGCCAGCTTTTGCGTGTATAGGATTGTCAGGTTAGCTTCAACACTCGCTGATTGCTTTTCTGGACGTTTTCCCACGGTCTCTGAGCCGAGCCAGGAGCAGTATTTTCCTTATGGCATCTCTGTTGCACAAGTAGATTATTACAGTAGAAGTCTGCGTCAGCTTCCATAAACTAGTCGTTAATGGTTTAAACGCTCTTAAGAAACAGTCACACACTTGCGCAAGTATGATACTTCCGTCTGCGCTCGAGTAGGTATGCGGCGTATCCGTCGGCTCAACGGTTTTGCCATTAATTACTGCGATGTATTTCTGCACGCGATGTGGTACGACAAGACTCGGTTAACACATTTTATTAAAGGAACAGGACACTGGGAAGACACTGTTGGGAGTTAAAGTGTATGACTGGGTGACGCATTTCTTTTATTTTCTATTGTGTTGACGTTGCGGCGTCTCTCGACTCAGTGAGAGTAGATGGGCATTTCATGTCAGTAAATATTTAGAAAATCATTTGATAATATTAATCTGGAGGCTATTACGGTATTGTTCGCGAAGTTTACGTAAGCGAGTCCCGTTGAAGCCCTATGAGCTAACCGATACGAAGTGTAAGTATACAAACTGTTTATTATTTTTTGTTTTGTTTTGCCTTACAGATTTGTTTTACAGAAGCCATGAAAGCTACGGTGATGCGGTTTGCGGGTGTGAGTTAAACGGCCATGGGGGACATAATAGAGGGGAATAACGGTCACAATAAATGGGATCATTAACTAAATTTCTTATTTAACTGTTTAATTGGGGAAAACAGCGTGTAATTTCAATTATAAACTGTCTGCGCATCACGCGAAACCACTAAAGAAACATTTTTTTTTAAAGATCCGAGAGCGTGGGAGACGGGTAGAGCTCTAATGTTAGTGGTCGTGCAACAAGCGCGAGGCTGGCGCTACGAAATGGCGGTTGATAAGAGAGGAAAAAAACCGCGCGAGCGCACTTTCGCAGCGGCAGCCTTGTGCCCACTGCAGGCGTGGGAACTTTAGAGCGCTATGTACGTACTTTTCACGTGCCCTCCCAAATATGTCTAAGATTTACTGATTTAGGGATCTTGAAGATGTTCAGTAGGTTTCTAAATAAAACCATTTGTTTATGCTCAATAATTAAAAACTGTTCGTTAAATCCTCCATATACCTTTATGTACATTACGACCCGTGGCCGCATAATTCACCCGCATTAACCGAATTAGTGAAGCATTTCCTGTTTTTTCCTTCAAGTTGTAAAGCAAAAAAAAAAAAAAATCTCCCGTATATTGATACTGATTTCTGAGCGAGTTGGTGCTAAGTATGAACATGGTGGCGCTTGTGTTGTCTCGTTATTTCCCCTTGTCCGTGTCTCTGAGCTCGACCGTGTTTTCAGACTTTCTTATATGTCAGCAGTTGACCTTCGGCAAAAGTGAGGTGCGTTTACTCATGATTCGTCCTGATGTCAATGAACCTTGGAGAATACACAAGCTTTTTTTTTTTGTTATGTACATAATAAAAACACCCCGTGACTGGGAAAAAGATTGCACGGACAAACACAGGTCTCAAACACAGTCGAATTTATTTGACAACAGTTGGTGTTCATGTAGCCTTCAAGAACCCACACAAACGTGAAAGAAACGAAGATACGAATAACCCTTTCAACAGAAACATAAAAGGAGAGTGACCACCAAGTTTTTTTCGTTTCTTCATTTCTTTCATGTTTGAATGTGTTCTTGAAGTAAACACCACCTCTTGTCAAATGAATTCAGTTGTGTTTGAGACCTGTGTTTTTCCGTCCTTTCTTTCTTCCAGTCTCGGGGTGTCTTTACTATGTTTAATTACCACCAGTTTATTTGCGCCCTAAACCTTCTGTTTTTTTTTTTCTTTTTTTGTAATCTATTGTTTCTTGCTCTGCGAAAATTTCACGAAGCAGGCATCAATCGGAATTACTGTGTTTCAGTATTGTGTGCACGAGCGAACGCATGCAACTTTACGTTCGCGTTACTGCGTGTTCGCGGAGCCCGAACTGCAATCTTGAATTTGCGCATGACGACAGCGCGCACGCCGAGCGTGGAGTACGCAACGCTAACGCAAACGCACAGCGCTTGCGTTTGCTTTCATACTAAAACTCCCTAAAAATATAAAAAAAAACATATTCTAGACAAATACAAAATATTCAACCACACATGTTTTATTGTACATTGCATTCGTTCAAGATACGATTGAAAAACTTCTTTCGGGCGATAAACGGCACAACACTTTTTTGCGAACTGACTAGACTTATTCCTGAGCTTCCCGCCTTCGGATCCAAACACGAAGCTCTTCCCTCGCGCTAATAATTTCGTCGATGTTAATTTTGGGATGATCCAGAGGTCTTATTATTTCGACCTTGAACTTCGAAAATATCTTGGCCAAAAGCAACTTTATTTCCATCATGGCGAATGCTTGCCCTGAAAACAAAACAAAAAACAAGTTAAGTAAGAATGTTCTTAGTAACGTATAATATAAAAAAAAATTATAAACATAAAAAAAGAAAGTGCACTGATGCAATAAACTAGAGGTGCGTTCTGCGGATAAAATAATATTAGAAAATCACCGGTTATGCTCATCCTACTACGTAGCCAATTTTGACTGCGTAGTAGGGTGAGGTTTACAGCTTCGCATTAAATAAACGGCGAAATGGAATTTCACAATTGAAATAATCCATACTGATTAGATTGTAGTGTGACTATTGTTACAAGAAACTTATGTAACGAAGGACGATTTTTTTCACGTTTTCTTTTGGTGATTTGCTTTTCGGCGTTATTGTTGGCTAATGCGGCCACCTCCATGACTATACGGAATGAAAATTAGGTACGCATGAGTCGCCGTACCCTGCCTTCTTTAAGTTGTCGGCAACGTTACTAAAACACTCAGTTGGGAAACTCCCATAGAGACAGCCCTAAAAATATGGCCCCAATCTGTCTCCGAGCACCGAGCTAATGACGAACACAACGCCACCATTTCTCCCGCAGCGGCCACTCGAGAAACTGCACGTGACTTCAATTTTTGGCTTTGACAGCGGTGAACCGCCGTCTCTCCGTCAGACGCGCCGCGTTGAAGTACTGAAGTTAAAATGGACCTAGGTCTGGACGCGCTACCTGAAAGGCCCGCTGAGGCATGGTTTTATAAAAACAATATTAATTGTTCCGCAAAACCTTGCGAACTAAAGATGATAAAAACATCACGCGCCCATCATTTGGTACTAAACTCCAACAAATTTAATACAAAAAGAGTCTTTTTTGTTTGTTTTTACGCAAAAAACAGGCTTTCAAAACGCTCGAGGTGACCACAGTACAGACAAATGATAAAGAGTGGCGCTGTTGTCGCATTTAGCTCGGTCTCGGTGGACGCCAGCGGCCCAGGGTTCCACGGCGAGTTTCCCAACTGAGTGTTTTAGTAACGTTGGTTGTCGGCGACTTCAGTGGCTTTGCTGCTCAGCAGAATAAACAATGGAAACACTCGGAGTCTCATCACGCCCCCAGACCTGAGTAACAGACAACTTTTTAAATAAAGTGTGTACCTAAGCACTTTCTGGCTCCTCCAGAGAAGGGAATGTAGACGAAGGGTGGCCGAAACGTTGTTTCCTCCCTCATGAATCGTTCTGGAAGGTACCGTTCGGGGTCGCTGAAGTATTTGGGGTTCCTGTGGAGCCTGAAGACGTTTATGAAAAACTGCACGCCCTTTGGTACTGTTTGGTTGTCTGAAAATGAAGAGAAAAGAAATAATGAAGTCCCGAAGTTTAGTACAACCTTGTATACACTCATGTAGTGTTTGAACTGTAGAATAGTCGAATGCTCTGATAATTGGTGTTTGAACGACAGCGTAACCAGCGCAAGAAGACGGGACAACGCCATAGGGGATCAAGCAGGACGGGTGCTAACTTGCAACCTAATGTTTTTTTTTTTTTTTTTAAAGCCATCCTGGTTGCGTTTCGTAGTTCGCGCACACACAAGCTCATCTTATCACAAAAATGCGACAAAATCAAAGATGGCCTGTGCGGTTCCCTTTGACGTTTTCATTACATCGTGTGTGAAGTTCACGTAAGTCATTCTAGTTGTTTGAACATGTGCAGGATTTCACTACTTATATTGCTCGAATAAAACTTTTAGCTGACTCTTATGTTGTTGTTTTTACCAATAACTTGGTCGTGCTCGAGGACCCTTCCCACAATGGGAACGGGTGGGTAAAGTCGTATGGTTTCCTGCAATTAAAAAAACAACAAAAAATACGGTTACACACTGTTACAAAGTTAACCGAAGCGTTAGTGTTAGCCGTCTCTGGCGAACTCAGGTGTCAATAAACGAATGCTTAATTGGTTCCTAACAATCTACTGGTATTGAAATGACATAATACGGGAGCTTTTACCTTGAGGCAGCACTCTAGGTACTTCATCCGTTTGAGGTCGTCAGCTGTGACACAGCGATTGGTGTCTGTTCCAAATATTGCGTCAAGCTCTCTGTGAACCTTGGCCTGCGTCTTGGGGTGCAGTCCGAGCATATAAATACTCCAGGTTACAACCGAGAGAGTGGCGTCGCTCCCCTGTAAGAGCGACTTTCTCTACATTTTTTGGGTAGGACACACGACACAGATAAGCGTTGCCAGTCGTAGCTACGCTCTAAGAAATATATATTTTATATAGATAAGTCACCACGCCCCACATTTGTGTTTAAACTACTAGTGGCTATTGTAATATTTTAAGGCAGCAACTACAATGCGACACCTTCACTGTGCTTGACAAGGAATCGCGTGTTTTTAGCTGGGATATCTATTTGTGTTTTTAACTTAGAAGACGTTCTGGCTTGGGCTTAGCCGATTCGCACCAAATGTCACGTGGCGAGGGGTTGCGATCGACGTTTCACGTTTCCAGCTCAATTCAGTGGGACGCTCCTTCGTTGTACAGTTCGCTGATAAAGCCTGCAGGGGCATACCAAATGTCTGTGTCAGTGAAACAACAACAGCTGCGCAAAATCTGATGCGTGTTTCGTAGGGAGTGATTTGATTTTAAGCTTTATGTATTATGTAACTAGTTTAAAAAAAAAATATAAAAAAAAATGACTGTTGACATTATTTACTTGCCCACCATGCGGAAAATTTGAGGGCGATGTTTTGGACGTTACGTTTTGCGGATTTTATTGAATTTGTACGTTTCGAACTTTGGTCAGTGTCACCGATGAAGCAGAGCCCCCTCGCGGATGGAGACAAAATCCCATTGGTTAGCGTGAGCAACCATGCGATCATAGTGACAACCAATGTCGTAGTCGTCGGAACTGGCGGTATTATAATAATAATAAGGGGTCTATTTCCATCGAACGTTGATGGTGGCGATAAACAAAAAAAGCTGTATAGCGCAGCTTGACAAGTCCTGGACCGCCGACAAACCACAATAGCAGCAACTCAAACAAAAAAAAAAGGATTACAAATATTGATTGCCGCAATTTAACAAAGCGTGTTTCAGACATAATATCTTTATCATCGGTTATAACAGAAAAGTGACCTATTTCCAGACAGAAGTTATGAGACTGTTTAGTTCATACTCAGATTCATGTTTGGAGAAGGTTAATCGAATTTATCAAAGGGAGAATGTACTGAATCTCAATCCTTCATCTGCAAGTGGGTTAAATATTTTTGGGATAGTATGTTTAAGCATTTGTGTGCCATAGTTCGTCCTTGCAGTGACCACCTCTCAACATTTCGCACGATGGGTAGAATACCCGTGAATATTTTCAGAGAAATTTATCAAAAAGTGTGTACCCATAATTTGTTCTAGTTTTAGACTAGTGACAAGTCTATAGCTAAATAAAGCATAACGCAAAACTTCTTAAATAAACTAGCTGTGGGGAAGTCGAATGGAATGCCTTCTATAGCCCTTAATGTTTTTCTTTTTTTTTTTAGCAACAAGTGTATTTTTTTTAGATTCGTCGATGCACCCCAGACTTAATTACAAGAATTTAAGTGGGAGTAAAATAACGAATTGTATAATAATAATTTCACCTTTGCTGGTAACATGTACCGGTTGACGGTTTATCACACCTACTAATTGTGACAATTTAGAGAGAAGATCGTTGACATGACTATTCCATGACATATTCTCGGTAAAATTACACCTAAGACCTCGAAAGATTTTACAACCTCTATTTTGGATGAGTTTAAAACGATATCTCTTGTAATTGTGACTAGTTTATATTTTGGGCGAAAAAACACCGCTTTTGTTTTTTCGACGTTGATTTGCAGTGAATTAATGCGACTCCAAATTGCTAATGCAGATAACGCCTAATTTGCCATGTCAAATAGCCCATCGACATTTTCAGCTAAAAAAAGTAAACTAGTGTCATCGGCATACTTGATAAATGTTGCATCAGAGTTAATATTCAAAATATTATTAACGTAAATATTGAAAAGAGAAGGACCTAATATACTTCCCCGTGGAACACTAGCAAGAATACACTTCGAACTTGACCAATATCCATCAACATAAACTAATTGTATTTTATGTTCTAGATAAAACTTTACTAATTGAAAAGCATGCCCTCGAATCCTATATCTATCCAAATTTGCTAGTAAGATGTCATGATTCATGCCATCAAAAGAAACATTTTGACAGGAATCCTGGAGACAGCCTGCGGGCTCTTTTATTTTTGTTAGTCTAGAAAGGTACACTTACCGCTAGCAAAAAACAGCCGATGTCTTTCATTACGTCCACAAGTGTGTAGCTTTTCTCTCGAAGATGCGTCAGCAGAAGCGAGTCAAGCAAGACTGCGTTCCTTCCATTGCCTGAAATCTCATCATCATCGATCTCAAATGTCGAAATAATCTGGATGATTTTGAGCCGGTCTCTTCTCTCTTGCATCGTCTTAAAATGGAAGAACGATAGGACGACTGTTGATTAAGCGTGGCGACTTGCGTTGACATTGTTAATTATTCCTGTGCTACAAAAAGCTGCCGTGGCTTTACTTTGCCACACATCACTCTAGAACCAACCATAAACCGAACAAGCTCAGCCAACGAAGACAAAGCAAAGAAGAAAGAAATACGTTCATCAATACATAAAGTCTTCAATTTGACGCTGATCATGGCGTTTCAAGCGCCCTACCTCATGCCGAGTGTGTCACATGACTGACTTGGTTTTTAAGTGAAAACGTTCATCAGGCCTCGCAATTCGCTGCGATATTTTTAAAGTCACAAAACGTTTAAAGAGCGCAGGACGCGTGGAAGGTCTGTAGATAATCTTATGATCGCTCCGCAGCCATTAAGATTGCGGCATATTCCGTTAATAAGAGCCTAAGAACATTAACAAAACAAGAAACGTGAACATATGCTGTCACCGACTATAGGGAGTATTCACTGGGCGCCATATTTGTGGGTGCTGTCTAGAGCGCATGCTGAGAAGAAGCCCACATTAATAGGCTGCTAAGACCGGAAATCTTGAGGGTGCGGAATGCACGCTACAAAAGAACTGTGGAAGCTCGCCATCATCACGCGGTCAGCAGTCGCGCACACAGATATGGCCGCCAGTGAATACACCCTATAATGGCGAGGTAAATACCGTAAATCGCGAAGCATGTGGTCTGACTTTCACTACGCTCAGACTAAGGCGAAACGGAGTATATAGTAAGCTTATGTCTTGAGGTTGCAGCGCACAAGACAAGGACAAAACGAGAGACACACAAAGAAACAAACACAAGCGGTGTGTTTGTCTCTTTTGCCCCTTGTTTTGTCCTTGTCTTGAGCGGTGTAACCTCAAGATGAATCACCAACTCGCCCAAGCTTCTGTATTAGTAAGCTTATTCATTTTTGTTAAAAATCCCGAGGGTATAAAAGTTCCTCACCGAATAAATTAACGGCTCCACATCTTGCAGGGTGTTTGCGATTTGTTGTTCCGAGTTCCTCCCGTTGCTGCGCCTTGGTAGCCATCGCCATCGCTCGAAAAAGTGAAACCTATTCTCGATCGTTGCTCTAAAAGTAACACAAGCATTCAAGGATTAATGGGTTCTTTTCGAGTAACGAATCGTGAAAACACCGTTTATGTGAGGAGCTGCATAAAGTACAATAAAAGTGCGTGTAAGGAGTGTAAATCTTTTTTTCTTATTTTAGATGGGCGCTTCTGCATTTTAATTAGAGTCATCAATAAGGGGTATGATTATTCTACTTCAGCCATTTTGCTAGCCTTTAAAACCCGCTAAAATTAGGAACTGATTACCTACTTGATTAAATGGTAGCTTTCATCAGCGGTTTCCTGTAGGCGGAGTTTAACTCCCGTTGCTACCTCTGGAAAAAGAGATGGGCTACTTCAGTATATCGTAATATTAAATCAAAACCACCCCATCATCATCAATATCATCATGATCATGAACATCATCATAATCAACATACACGTCATCGATATCTTTATTGTCTCCATTATCGTCGTCACTATCATCATCTTATCATAGATCTCAAACGCTTTGTTCGTGCTGCTGACATCAGTTCATGGTATATAAACGGAACATGCCAAGCATTCAGGTCGCGTATGCGTGACTCTATAGTGACTGAGAGCTCAAAAACGCAGAGCGCTGATTATGATATTCAACTGTCATTGTGTCGAGATTCGTTCGTCGTTGTTCTCATCGGATAATGTAAAATCGGTTTATTAACGTATTACACTGCGGTTTACTACGGATTTGTGGCCAGGTGGTGGAAGCGTGGAGGGAAAAAATCAACGGGTGACTATACATTGCCCCCCTCCCAAAAAAAAAAAAGAAAAAAAAAAGAGATAAAAGCTTGTTTCGGGCTATTTGCGGCGGCATTCGCAGACGGTGCCATGACCGTGCCCGCCTAGTTGTATGTGCTACCGAAATATGGCGAAACATGAGACACGAGAGTAAAGCGCTAGATATCTTGACGTATACAAGTACCGCCATCGTTTCATCGTAGCGCGGGCCATCGCAACTCTAGCCCGTCGCTCGCCCTCTCGCGGACGCACGAAGAACCAGAGGAGTGGGAACGTCGGCGGAGATGGTGGCAGGGACTGTCGGCATTGGTTAATGGTTATGCTTTTCCGATCTGCGTGTTCGTGCATCATGCAGTTTTCACGAAAAAAGCAAATGCGTTAAGGTAGGAATTATTGTGGTCCGCTTCGTAACAGCGTTGTACAAAGGGTCCGGGATGCCTCATTTCATTAGGAACTTTTCGTAGTTTGCGTACGCTGTGCAGTTTGGGTCCTGTGGTTGCGAGCACAATCTGTGCTCAACGTGACGGCAAAAGTTCCCACTAGTAGTGCAAAGCTCTTGCGAACGATCTACAAAAAGATAATTATTTCCAGAAAGTCGGGAAGAACTGCTCGGTGGAATGGTGTGTCAAGCGATGAACACCGAGATGGGGTTGGCATTTTATGCGCTGAGAGGCCGTGACAACCAGCATGACAGTTTGCTCCAAGCACTTTCTAAAGACAGACAGACTACGCGTACCTGCTTTACTTAATTGCAAAGGCAAAAAACTTAATGCCTGTCGCACTCTTAAGCGTGCCAGGTGTGCCGATCGTGAGGGGTGCGTAGAACGGGCAGTTTTGGCGAGGCGGGTTTTGACGGTACGAATAACGCGGTAAACTGGTGTATTGTTACTGTATATTCGAGTATGTCTTTTGACAAAAAACAAAAACAAAAAAACATCAAACACGACGAAGGCATTAACATGCACTTCTTGCCTAGCGTTGCTGCAGGCTGCCGTAGGCACGGACAGCTCCTGCCGCGCGCTGAAATCCATGCTTCAAAGGTGCAGCGCGAACTTATGATCGCAATGGGGAATTGTAGTAGACCGTTTCCGCAACCCGCTAAGCACCCGGATAGCGCTCCGTAATCCGCCACAATAGAGAGTTTTAGTAGATCGTTTTCGCTCTCCCGCTACGCTATACGCTAGAGCGACGACGCTACTGCGCATGCGCGCTGCTAGCGGAAACATTGCGGAGCTGCGGAGGCTAGCGGAGGCGCGCTAGCGGGCGAAAATAGAGAGGGGCGTTGCGCGGCGTGCTAGCGTGGCTCTCGCGAGAACGAGTCTTGGCGAGATGAGGGAGACCCAGCAAGGGACGCTGTTCAAGATGGCCGCCACGCCGCGTCTACTCGGTCTGTGCGTTTCGCTATCGTGGTTCTAAGGGGTGGATTATACCTTGCTGCTGCGAGAAGTACCCGCGACAAAGCCGTTCCACGACTGCAACAGGTAGCGATTCATGGCGCATATACTAAACGCGGCCACGGAAAGGAGAAAAAAAAGAAAAAGCTTCGCAGTTTTTGGTGCTGTGAGCAAAAGGTGCAGCACCCTGCTCGGCCGCTTTGTCGTAAAGACAAAACCGACTAAGGAAGCGGAGCGAGCAGGCGGATATGAGGGATTTCTGTGGCGCTTTATTTTCGTTGAACAACGACGCAACAGATGAGCTACAGTGGTTGTCCTTTATTTTTGAAGATTTTTCTCGGTGGCTTTGGCACTTGACTCATATCGGATTTGCTTGGACAGCTTGGCCGACAGTTGTATTCAATTACAAACATAATAGTCAACTACTTACAAAAGAAGCAACGATTAGCACGTTATTCAATAAAAAACAATATTTTATTAAGATAACGACGTTAATAAAAACAATTGCGAAGGATTGCTTTACAAATCTGTTTTACGCGAGCCCTAGTGTCCGAAAGAGCCGCTAGTGGCGTTGCGTTAGCTCTCGTAACGTTGTAATCCGTAGCGGGTTGCGAACGTTCTACTAAAACTTAAAATGGTAGTTCCGCTACGCTACATATAGCGGAGGTCGTAGCGGCTAGCGGATAGCACAGCGGGAGTGACTGAACGATCTACTAAAACAGTCTAATACCTTGAACTACGCAGACAAGGCTGGCGGCGCGCATGCGCAGCTGCAGCGTTTTCTTCACGGATACGGTAGCGGAGGAGAAAAACAGTCTACTACAATTCCATAATGCCTCACAGTACGGTAGCCTGCGGCTACGCTATTCTTAAACTGCCTATTAGTAACCGTGACGGAGTGTACTGAGCTCTGAGCCGCTGACACAGAGACACCAATACTGTCAAAGCTTGTTCTACCGGAGCTTGATGGTCACCATGCGCAGCTCCCGTTTTAGAGCACAGGGCCCGTTTGCTCGAAGTTGGTTAACTTTAGCCGCTGTAAACGTTAACCGCAATTCTTACTAGGTACCTACATGTACCTAGCCAAGTTTGACGAGTATTGAATGAGCGATAGCTTCGTATCTTATTATGGGGAGCTAGCTGGTGTCACCTACTGGTTGTACCGAATATAAGTGGCTTTCGTGGAAAAGTTCCTGAAAAGGGGAGATCCAAAAACGCGCCCTACCGGGTTTTCGCAACGCAGCGCGGCATACATTTCAGCTTAAGAAACACTAATTGTTGCTGGTGGAAGAGATATTGGGTAAGGTAAAACTAAATTAGCCCTTGTTTGGAATTTTTTTATATTTTTAGCTGTCTGAAGTGAAGACAAGCCTCGTTAAAATTTCCTTCCAAGTTCGAGAAAGGACGACAAAGTTCAGTCCTTGAAACGATGAGGAAGAAGGAAGCAGCGAAACGCGGGCGTCACACCGGCAGCATGATTGACCAGCATCTAAAAACTGTTTGTAACACCATTATAAATTAAAAATCGTGTAATCCGCAACCAGTAAATATCGACTTATTACTACATTACCCAAGCATCGAGGAGAATGATGAAAGTGTAATTCGACGCTCCGCGCGCACTGGGCTTCTCCGTGTTAAAGATTTGATGTAAATAGTCATAATAAGGCTTTGACAAACGCGCGTACAAGGCAAAATTTGTTTTAGGCTTCTTGCTTTACAACACTTCCTACGACAGACGCCAGCATGTGCAGCGCGTGGTGCCTGGGAAATTTAGGAAAGGTCTATTGGGGCGCTTTCTGCTTCTGCGTGCTATCAGTCGCCGGCCGATTGAGTCAATGCAATCGACTACAGTATTCCAAAGACGTTGCCGTGCCGACAATCAGCGCGTTTATTCAGGCTTAGAAATGGCCAGTATCGAAAGACTCTAAAAATTGAAAGGCGTTTACAATTCCCTGCAATGCCGAATTAGAGCGTAGCTTTTGAGGAGCAGGAGAGGAGGGTACGGAGAGGAGAGTATGCCCCTCCTCCTCTTCTGTACACTCTCCTTCTCCTCCCCTCTCCTCTCATTCTCCTCCCTTCCCCCTCCCCCTCTGTCCCTTTTCAGTTGTGACGTCGCTTGTGACCATCATGACGTCACTCGTGAAGGTCGTTACCTTCGTCGTGACCTTCACGAATAACCATCGTGACGTCACTCGTGACCCTCGTGACATCACACGTGACGTCACGTGTGACGTCATTATGGGAAACGCCTCATAATGCAACGCGCGGCTACGCTGACGGCGACTGCGACACCGATCAAGCCGGAAACAGGCGCCTAAGAGCTGCGCTCTAATATCACGGTGAGGTCATTGCTCATGCCTTGCGATTTAAGGGAGGTAAAGCAAAGGGAAAGCCTTCAGCACCATTCATTTCTGACTAACGCGCCCGTTGTTGCAGCTACTACGACATATTAGTTCCAAAGCAAGCGACGTTCGCTCGCAGAGGCACCGCCTTGTTTCCCCGCCGTTCTTACTCTGTCGGTCACGTGACCTAGAATTCCTCCTTGGAGGGAAATGCGATTAACTTTTTAACGTTGTTAAAGTTAACAGGCTTCCAGGAAACTGGCCTTGGTGGCCAGGCACAGCGCAAGCACCACAACATTTTCACCAAACCAAAAAAATATTTTGTTTGGATCACAACATGATGTGTCTGGTGCCTTCCATCGCCTTCCACAAAGCGTACACGATCGCCTTCCACAAAGCGTCACAAGTTTTGTGATGTTTCCCCAACTTTAAAAGAACACAAAAAAAAAACAAAAAACGTCATGTGTTTTCCCGATGTGCGCCAACATCTTCGTCACCTGTGATTCGCTTCTACCCTGCCCGCTTCGCCTATATACCCAAATAAATTAATTTATGTACACTGACCAGTGTCAGCGAGCAGGCGCGTGCAAAATCTATCCCCGTCTCTTCCGAGCCGCCTCGGTGGCTCCGAGGCGAGAGCGCTGGCCTACGGATCCCCTTGTGGCGGGTTCGAATCCCGACCGAGGTGCCCGCAATCTGACGGAGGCTTATTGCGGATAAGGCGCCGTGTAATCGAGCTTTCGGTTGCACGTCAAAAGATCCCCAGGTGGTCCAAATTAATCCTCAGTCCTCCGCTGGGGCGTGCCAGATGCCCGTCGTTGGTTTGGCACGTAAAACCCCCAAATTTGACTTTGACCCGTCTCTTCCGCCATCTTAGAACTTCCGCCGCCCCGCCACAGGCATTGATTCGAGTTGCGAATTGGACGCCGGAGGCGCGTTGCCATTTTTGGCATTTGGCGCATCCCTCATCCAGACACGCACCGGTCTGCTGTGACTGCCAGTGACGCGCCGCCGTTTGCAAAGACGCTCCTCTTGGTCTACTGTAGACGACGCCGCCGCGCCGCCTCTGCAAACTAGATTTGCGGCCACGCTTCTTCATTCTTCTCAAGTGCGTCCCAGCATGCACCAGCTTGGCGGTACTTGTTTCTACAATCCTTCCAGCACTTTACACGAGAGTATGCGGCGCCTCGACCGATCATCACTGAGCCATAAAGAAAGAATTTCAAGGGATTTAAAACCCTGGTTTGTCATTCAATTTTTTTTAATGAATGAATTGTAAGAGTTTAAAAATTTTACAATAGAGAGGCGTGCCCCGGCACAATAAAAAGCTTCCGAAGAACATCTGCTAAGTTGGGCGCCGGCGCGCTCTCGACACTTCCAACATCTGGTGGTGGCAAATACTACCAGGTGAGCACAGTCATGACACTGTCTGCAACTGCCATCGCAAAATGCCCAAAAAGATTTTTTAATATTTTTAAATATTTTTTTATGAAGGTAAGTTCTTCCGTTATTATTTTTACTCATTATACCTAGCCTCACTTCTGTTGTAATTTGCGGCGTTATAGGATAAGAAACCAATATTTTCGAACCGCCTAAGTTCGAAGTTCAAAGCGTTAAGGCTGGCTCACACAGCCAAGTTTTCTTACGTTATGCTACAAAAGCTTGCGTACAAGTAACCGGGAGATCTGCGTTTCATATTAAGCGTGGCCACCAGTTCAAGGAGATAGCCTGGAACGTGACGTCCGATACACGAACGTTACGGTGACTGATTCGTAACTTAAAAAAGTATAAGAGAACGGTGCTCTGTGAACCATCCTTTGGTGAACATACTGTATAGTATCCCTTTGAGTTTTCCAGGTTTTAGGAAAACAAACAAACATAATAGATCTAGAACGAGTTGTGTCACAAAAGACAGAGCTTATCCCGACCAAACCAAATATATCGCAATGTCTGATCCCTTAAAAGTGGTATTGGTCGTAAGCAATAAAGCGGCGAAACATCACAATCTAATGTAATTACTGCCGTTATGAAAGATCTGAAATACTGAATTCGTACCTCCAATTATGTTGAGGGAGCATCGCTGCGCGCTTTGGAACAGCTGAATCGGCTCGTTGAAGGTTCCGTCGGCGTACTCGCTAAACTGATGGGCCAAAATGTCACCGCTCTCATTCAGTATGCGCAAATATCCTGTTAATGAAGGGGGTTCGAACGCTGAGGACATCAGCTTTCTCATTGTCTTTCTTGTTCCTCCTGACCTGGCAATACAAATAACGCAAAATAGAAGCATTTGAAACATGGCAGTTGGCGGCTGCCTCTATAAGAAGAAAACTTCAGTTTCCATTATTTTTCGCAACTTTCATTCTCAGTTAGCAAAACTACCATATAGAGTCGTTTAGAGCATAAATTCTAGTTAACTACTGTAAACGATTGAAAATAGGTATCACCCAAGTTGACTTCTTTGGGCCAAAAAATATTTTTTCGTTTATTTATTTATTTGAAAATACTGTCAGCCCTCTCTTGAGTGGTATTACAGAGAGAGTATCCCTTGTTTTGGATGACACATAAAAAACGCAAGCATAAGAAATGGACAATGTAGCAGACACTGCTGTTCGAACAAACAATGAAAACAAGGTACAACCTTGGCCCTCTAAATAAATAAAAGAATTGAACAAATTTGCCCACATAATTATTACAAATTGCACACTTAAAAGGCATCATTTTAAGCTCTTACTATGTTTACAGATTTGCAATGGAACCTTCAAAGAAGGGCACGGTTCCCAAATTTACAACATCGATGGGCAATGAATTCTAAGCCTCACAAGTTTTTGCAAAGACTGTTTAAAGGTACCTATTTTTTGTATGATTAAGGCTACTTGGTTGTTTGAGCTGGAGGGGAGAACGTATGTATTCGGGCTTAAATTTAGTTTGTCGTTGACCTTTAAATAAAGCAGTTTCAGACGTGCGACTTCTCGCGTTATTTGCAGAAATTCTATATTACTAGCTCTGAGCATTTCCGTTCGGGATAGTCTCTCTCTGTAGCTAGAGTGAATAAAACTGATTAGTAAATTAAGATCCTGAAAGCCTGAAGAAGCCAAGGTACCACCAAACGTGATATTCTTTGGCCAAAGTCTGGGTAATAGGAACTTAAATCCCCAAACAAAGGCCAGAGTCAGGCATAACTGCCCAGCTGTTCAGCTTTCATCAGTGTCTTTGAATTCTTAAAGAAACTAACTAAACCAATGTTTATATTGCAAAAAGTAATTACGAATGTACTAAACAAACACCGTCTGATGTAGATGTTAGGACTATTTTAAACGACCAGAGAAACATCTAGTTACTTTTTCTTTACCCACTTTCCTCACGAGTTTTCCAAAATAATCGCATTATATTATAATCAAAAACAACTTTGTTTCTTACTTGCAGGTAAGGCAAACAACCAATTCTGTCACCTTCCTTTCGTATATATAATAAACAGAATCCCAAACGTGGGATCATAAATATGGTGTAGTCTTTCTATTGTGATTTTTATGACACTATCACTGGGAACACCTAAACACTCCTAATCAATTGGCCTTAGAACACCAGTGTTGTGTTAGGACCACTTGGCTTGCGCCAACGCTAACGCGGATTTCTCTACGCTAGCGCTGAAAGTACGTCAAATTTAGTTACTAAATTAGCTGGAAAGTTCGCGTACTTAAAAACGGGATAATATTTTGCATAGTAAGGATAGAAACGACGTATAACGCGACCATAAACACGAATGTAACGCATTCTCTGAGGCACAGAGTGCTGAGCGAACCGAAGAGCTGAACAAGTCACCTATAATGGCGCCCGCGTCGCGTGATTCCAAGATGGCAGCGCCCATACAATGGGGAGGGGGGGTGCGGAAGGAAGAGGGGAGGTCTGCAGGAAATTCTAAAGGTTTGTCGGTTAGTTTTTATCCCAAAAGCACATACAAGAAATGACTGTTTATACTTACAAGGCCCGAAGATGGTTGACTCGTAACAACGGCTCGTTGAAGCTGTGGATGAAAGGCTTTCGGTGACTGTAACGGCTTGTGAGAAGCGCCTGCAGTTTTGAGTACTTTTGTTTTGTCAGTGGTTTATAACGTGCGCTTTAAATGTCCAGAAGTAAAGTTATACATAATACCTCAGCTGCGTCTGGGGTCTGACTGATGACAACAGGTGTCATTCCGATGTACATTTTGAACGTGTTGTTACCGTATATCTCTGAAGCATCCGCGATTTGACCGAAGGTTCCTGAAAAACGGACGTATTTCTTTCAGGAAAACATTCTAAATTGCGGGGGGAAACATTTAGTGTCAGTGCAATTTAGGTGTAGTGACGGCCAGTTAAGGAAACGAGGGGTGGGGGTTAACACCTTATCCTACGGCACATCCAATGAGAGTGTGGCATTAACTGATTAGAAAACTAAGCAACCAATCACGCAGCAAAAGGCGAGCACCCCCCGCGTTTCTCAAACTGTCATTGGGGGGACAAGTTTAATTCTTCGATACTCATTTTGCAAATATGTGTTCTTAGGTGCAAATCCATATACTGTATACTCCGATAATGAAAGGAAGAGAAGGGAGACGACAGAGGCTTTGCACATGCAACTGACGTTTATTGGCTTCATCCTCCCGCCCGAAGCTCAATGGGACGCACGCATAGGGTCTGGCAAAGCCACGTGGCCCCCCGCTTCCCTCAACCACCACCCTATTGCCCTTCCTCTTCGAAGCCGGTAAACGTTAGTTACAAGTGGAACGCCTGTGTCGTCTGTTTGTCCGCCATGTCCCTCTTTCGTTATCGCACTTTAGACACAAACATGCCGACCATCCAATAATATATATTCGCAGTTTTTGCTTGTGCTTTTTAGTATGAAACATCAGAAATAATAGCTTCCTGTACGCAAAACCCTGTACGCTATGATCGTGAAGTGTTCGCATATTGTTAACCGAGAACTTCCAGTATTTGTTTTGTTCCTTTTAAAGAACTACTCAAGCGCAAAAAAAAAAAAAAAAAAAAAACGTGTAGCGAGAAAAAAGTAAACCTAAACAACAGATAACTATTTTTTTGCTAATTCACATCTTGCGCATATAATTGTTTTTATGCTGAGAATACTGCTTCGTACCCCCGTCAACACATGACATTTTTTTTTTTTAAGTTAGCGGATTAAAAAGAAAGTGTAAAACAAGATGATTTTACGTGTTCTGTTGGCAATAAAAGTAATGAAATTGAACCAGGCAAATAAAGAGTAGACGTATACGTATAAACCTTTTTTTAAATACGTGTATTCTTAACACTTCAAAGACCGTTCGGAACTAATGCTCATAACTTGCGGTTCATTCGTTATCCAGGTAAGATATATTGGTAACTTATAATTCACGCATCGATGTAGCTCTGCCATTACTGTATCTAGATATCAACATGGCGATTTTTACATTTGGTTATACTTTTTCCGCTTTGATACATCTTTTGGGCTAATGAAGCGCTATAATAACATTTAACATGTAAAAGAAAATTTACACTCTTCAATAAACATCCGAATATTTGAGATACTCATTCATAAAAAGACTCGACCCCAAAGCGCTGTGTCTGATTGTTAACTTATCACAATCTCTGTTCTCAGGCTCCAACTGACTATTTAAAACCCACAGCAGTGAAAAACCGCAGATGTAGGCCTTAGACAGACTTTCAATCAATCTTTTCTTTTAATGTTTCTTGTTCTATATAAGATATTGCTGAAATATATTTCGTGTAGATAGCCACACAAATATCTGTAGTTGCCCTGAACAACTACTACAGTACTTTGTTTTGTTTGTTTTTTCCGCAGAAATTAACTACGCGTTACCGATCGCTCAGTCTCTGCGCAAATGTAGCGCTATATACACTCTAAAAAAAAGCCTGTGCGTCTACTTTCCCGTACAACATTCCGAGAGCCAATCACCGCAACTTACTGAGGCAGCGCAGCGAATGGCGATGCCGAAACATGTGTTTAGACCAAAACAAAACGCAGGCTGAGTTGTGACATCAAGCAATGCAAAACGTCACTCTTGCTTTGCTTAATGTCACAATTCAGACTGCGTTTTTTGGTCTGAACATATGTTTCGGCATTGTCATTCGCTGGGCTGCCCCCGTAAGCTGCGGTGATTAAACCTCCAAGTGTTGTGCGGGAAAGTAGACGCACGGGCTTTTTTTAGAGTGCGGACCTCGAGCTCATGGTTTGGACGGAGACTCTGCGTTCGGCGACGCTTATAGTTTATATGTGTGGCGAAAAAACAAAGCAAAAACACTATACATGATTTGGGGGGACACCCTCTACTTGGTACACATGCTCTCACTTAAGAATTGCAAGCGGGTCTTTATAGAAAGACACATCGAATTTCACGCGAGAGAACGTGATAAAAAGGCATAATAGATTTCATATAGCTCACCTGTACTGGCCGTTTTGAGTCCATGCCCGGCTCTCCTTTTCACTGTGGAGGATACCAGTGATCGCCACGAAGACTCCAGTATCCCAGGTCCCGATATAAACTTCAGCGTCCTCCAAATTCTTAACCACCGCACGAAAGGCCAAACAATCGACACGCACAAAAGTAGCGCACAAAGCAATCCGCCAACACAGTTGAATTCTGACATCAGGTCGAGCTTTGGGCGATGCATTCCTCGTGAGTTTCGAACCGTGTCCCGCGAGTGGTTTGGCGAGATTCGAACCTAACGCAGAGCGAAGATACTACCTCATTCAACACTGATTTCAGCAGAGTTCTGTGTTGAAGGTATAGCACTCACGGTTTTTGCGTTTCTGTCCCAACATGAGTATAAAACTGTGACATTCTACTTGAAGTATACAGAAATACTGGAGGGGTGAGGATTCTGAAAACATTATGCCACAAAGCAAAATAAATAAATAAATAAAAAAATAAATAATGATAATCTCGTGTGTGCGTTTTTGCTAGAGATGAAGTCTCTATATTATCTAGTGTCATTTACGTGGCAAGAATTAAGCAATCAGTAATACATCTTAATTGCTCGTTCCCGACTGAAAAGAAAACAACCACTTTTGGAACTTTCCCGGTCGCGATCAGAAGACAAGGCCTGTTTCGGCTCGCTCCTGTGAAGCATAAACACAATTCTTTTGTTTCGCCATTTGCTACTTGGGGTTTATCTGTACTAGCTCATCTTCGGGGAAACCATTAAAAGTATTTTGCAAGAAGCATTATTTAGTTCTTGGCGTGGAACAATGGGTGTCGCGCGCCTTTTATATATTTGGCGTACACAAGCTCGTGGGCGTTTCCGAAACTTCTGACAACTGAGTTTGGGGACCTTGTGCCATAATTGGCGTCACTCATTACTATGTTACAATTTAGATGGTGGCTATTTTCTTAAACACATACTTGTATGTGGCATGAGCTACAGCGAAAGAAAAGTACTTAATTGGCTTCTTTGGCGGTGTAAGCTGCGTGTTTTGATGTGGCATTTAACTGATATTTCGAGGAGGGGTTTTGAGCTTGGCAATTAAAGTTAAAGCGTGAACCGCGTATGTAGCAACTCAACGAGTAACAGTGACGAACCAGGCACTTATTCTTCCTTTCTTCTGCACATTAGAAGATACGTTGCAGATACTGCTTTTTGTTAAATAATTATCACATTGACGTTTCAAATGTTCCAAAACTGAACTTTACTGAATCAGAGTGGCTATATACGCGCTACTTCACATACTGCTTGAAATTCATTGCCTATTACGCGATTAAAACATAAAAAAGTAAATAAAAAAGCACTTCTTGTTGTGAATGCGAAAGCATGAATGTCGCTCTTCCGTTCCCTTTGTTCGTCTGCGGTGTACTGGCTTGGACGGCCATGTTTCGCTGCTGCCGAGGTTGCGACCGTCGACGATATAGATGCCTCAGGCGCAACCATGTTCGTCTGTGCCGAGAGAAGCAGAAGCGACCGCAGCCACCTTCCCCCCCCCCCCCCCCTCTCCAGCAACGCCTGATACGAGAGCGGCGTCCAAACGCGCGCTCTCGTGGAGCGTCCGCCAACGGCTATCAAGGAGCCGTTTTGCTCAGCCAATGAGTGAATGGGTATTTCTTTGGCGTTTTCTCGCCGTTACAGACGCCGCAGGCTCCGCTCCATGGGATAGTTGACGCTTTCGCATTAAAAAATAAAGCGTATCAAGCAGGCACGTAGCCAGGGTTTTGTTTCGGGGGGGGGGGGGGGGGGGGGGGGGGGGCCGCCCATGACAAAGTGCTGCATGAGGGGGAGGGGGAGAGGAGGTCCCAGCAAAATGGAAGATTTCGGGGCTGGGGGAGGGGGGGGGGGGGGGGGGGGGGCTACGTGCCTGCTATGAAGTTATGCGGCAAAATAAATGGGAGGCTGTTTTTCGTGGCGTCATGTCACACTTTCCTCCATTATGCACATTCAGGGCTAAAAAAAAATGATGAGCTTGAAGCTTTCGGTCATTATTGTTGCACTTGCTCCAAGCCCTTACCACCTTGGTTTCTGACTCTTAATTTGAGACTTCTGTGCAACAAGTTTCCCAACATAGAAGAAAGAAAATAAAACGTGTTCTTTTGCGTATTTATGTACCGTTGTTTTAATCTTTGTCCCGCTCTTTGAGACAGTCTGGTTCGGTGCCATATTTTGGTAGGCAGAAGTCCTTCATCGGTGTTTGGGATGTTCCAAGGTAAGGGGCTCTATACGGAGTGCCTTATTTTATTTCTTGTGTCCAACATTCTCCGGCACGGTGTTTTGAATCTTCCAACTTAAGGAGTCGTATAGGAGTGCGTTATTTAGTTAATGTGCACGACATTCCTCGATTTATACATATATATTTCCATATTTAACACCATTTGTACACTTATCTTTAAAATGTTGAAAATGGTGCAATCCCCGGGTAGTCATTTAGTGTGCGACAATTTGTTGCCTAATGAAAAAATTTTAGTATAAGTTTCATTTACAATTAGAAAGAAGTATAAGACTTGTACCACACCTTTAAAAGTAACTTTTTCTCGACTGTTGACTGTGCTAGACACGACAATGAAATGCGAGCGTTAATGTTATTTTAGATCAACGCGTTCAGCTGCCATTCTACAGTTACTTTAAGAAACGCAGGGCATAGCTTATTATGTTCCTGCTTCACGCTTTGTAATTCTTGTTTTTTTATGTAAATTTTATTGGTTTATGCAGCAATTTGATTGACTGGAGAGCAATATTAAGATGCCGGTGATTCTCCCCGCCTTGTGTTTGTTCTCAGTAACTGTAGCAGTGACGAACGAAATTTCATTTGGCAACGCATGAATCGCTCTCAAGTACAAAAGTAAAATACCTTTTCAGTTTTCTTTTACCAATTTCATTCAATTAACTTACTACTCGCGATGGGGAATGGGAACATAGAAGTTAGAAGGGGGCGGGAAATGCTCAGCTATATCCTGCAAAAATCACGACAGTCATAATCAGCTTCTCTACCACCTCTCTCTCTCTCTCTTTGTGTCAGTTTAATTGAGTTGCTGAAACGAGTCCATCTGTGTTCGTCTTCGAAGCCACACTTGGTGTCCTCCTCTGGCTCTTATGATTACTTCGAACGTCACCTTGATCTGCTCCAGCGGCCTCGTGGATTCAATCGTGAACTTGGAAAGTACCTTCGCCAACAGTAGCTTGGATTCAACCGTCGCGAATCTCTGCCCTGAAACGATGGAAGCAAGCCATTCCCTGTCAATTCGGTTTTGGGTTACATACGAAAATGTCTTTGACAGTTTATCGATAATGAAACACAGGAAGGAGGCAGACAGACAAGAAGGTTATCTCTATTCTCGATTGGTGTTTGCGCTTTTTTCAACAGCGCACCAGCCTCCTAGGCGGTGGAGGTTGCGATTTATCTTAGTTGGAACTACGATTTCTTTCATAAACTTTCGCAACTTTGGTGACTTTGCTTTAATAGCTAAAATCAAACAACACAAATACAAATAGGTGCAGCCCGCAGTGTCTTAAAATACAAAATGGTAATGAACATACGGGAACTCTGCCAAAATGCACAAGGATCGCGGGGTATGTCCGTTTTTCGTTTCCCAAAAATAAAACCATCGGTTTGCCGAAAATAAACCATCATGAACAACTTTCCCTTAGATTATGTTTCTAAACTCCCCTAATTTCTTATTTTTCGTGTAGTTTCTAGATGTTGCGTTTCACATATTGCCGTGTTACAGAGGTATTAGTAACACACGACATAATGATCACACAGAGAATAATTGCTTCGTTGGTTTATAATAACGAAAGTCATGTCCTTGACTCGCGTTTAGAACTGTAGGTCATCCTTAAACAAAACAATACTAAAACATGAGGCAGGTTTGTGTTTATTGTCGATGCGAAGTATGGAATAGAAAAAGAGTGATAGCAATTAGAAATGAAAATCTGCAAAAAATTACTCATTTGTGGTTGCTATATGTTTCTCGTTTTGTTTATCCCCCGTGTTCTTGCATCGTTATTTTAGTGAGAAGTGTTGCAAGAACGTTTATGGCAGTGACTGCATTCTATTAAGTTATTATTAGTGGGTGATTACGGGAATTAAGAACTCAGCACACCAAGACAGTTCTTTGGGCCTCCAGAGAATGGAATGTAGCTGAAGGGGTGTCGCCTTGTCGTCTCGTGACCCATAAATCGATCCGGAACAAACTCTTCGGGATTCTTGAAGTGCTCCGGATTTCTGTGGAGGCTATATATATTAACGAAGCACGACACGCCTTTTGGTATCTTGTAGCCATCTGAAAAAAAAAAAGGCCAGAACAAAATTATCTAGGTCGGCGACATGGTGACTTTACGTTGGCCAACAGGTTTTGCACCTGTTGGCAAACGTAAGTTCTTCCAACTCTAAAAATCTCAATTTATCGGTATAACCATGTGGAGCTCGAACGTCCAATTGCCTAGGCGAACTGTGATGGAAAGGACGTGTCCATGCACACATTTGGTAACATGGCCTGCCCAAGGTTGTTTTTGTTGGCCGCCTGCCGCGCTGTCTAGCAGCCGATTGAGGCTGTTCCCATAGCTACACCTAGTACAGGAAGGTTTGTTGTTAGTCGGCATATATTTTTTCTGCGTATCTTCTACTCTTAAGTTGCTTGAAAGTGAGTCTAATTCACGTAAAAAAAAACGTTTTATAGGAATACGTTCATATCTTGTCTTATTACATTAAATCGCGTGCTCGCAGTGAGAAGGTACTTTCACAGCTATCACACGCATCAAAATACACTGTTTTAACTACGAATTTTTGAAAATAGTTTTATTTGAAAGGATACTTTCACCACTTTTGATTGTAGGAATATTTAAATTAGATGTTTTGCGTGAAGCATAATTAATCTAGAGATTCTACAATTGCTTGTCTTACCTATTTCAAGGTCATGGTCCAGTACCCTCCCAATGTACGGAAATGACGGATACAGTCTCAGGCCCTCCTGTAATCAGTAGGTAATATATTTTTTCCCATCCGGAATCAAGCATCTACGGTGCGGCTTCTATAAAGGGTAATTTAAATAACAAAAATATAATAAAATATAGTAATAGCAACAACATAGCCCTTCTCACCTTTAGACAGCACTCGAGGTACTTCATTCGTCTAAGGTCATCGGTCGTAATCTCTCGATCTGTGTCCCTCCCTAATATTTCGTCCAGTTCATGGTGCACCTTTGCCTGTATCTTCGAATTAAGCCCAAGTAGATAAAGGGTCCAACAAGTGGCTGATGTGGTTGTGTCGTTTCCCTGAAAGGGAGTGGCACAGTTGACAAGATGAAGACATTCTTGCAATACACATGTAGTCAATGTATTGCTCCTAATTTCGACGGGAGGACGGACACCAAAAAGCAGCCTATTTTTCCTTGGCTTGTTAATACCTGGTTCTATGCACTAATTATTAGCTCTCCGTATATGCTTGTTGGCAGCCATCTTTTATATTATTGGATGCTTCAATATTTGCCTAGATTGATTAAATTGTCGCGTAAAGTTTGACAATCGTTGTCAGTCCAAACAACAGTAATTTTCTAATTGTTTAGTGCAATAAAAGGATGCCAAAAAATTAATTAAAACAGAGGATAACAAATCTAGCTGTAGGGTATACTGATCGGGCTACAAATTTTTCAGGACTTCCATGGAGCAAGGTTGAAACGCAGCAAGGCTGAAGGAAATGTAATTTAATATTTTTTCACGATACATGAAGGAACGGCCTACACTAGAATATTGCATTATTTGGAGTCTTTAAGAGTATCATATATATACTTATTTTAAACTTGTACGTCCATCAAGTTTTTTTTTTTCGCTTTGTTTTAAATACGAAAGCACGAACTGTCCAATGGAGCGCAGCCGGCACTGTCTGTACCTGCGAAAAACGGCACCTAAATTCAGGCTGAGCGAAACGACCAATAAATTCCCATGGGCTGCCACGAGAAATCATTGAGGCGAGGGAAATTGGAAAATTGGGGGAAAACTGTGGTCAGCACTCCTTCACTATTTTTATCCGATAAGGAATGTTGCTTTTTAGATACACAATGACAGCGCTTAAAGGTGGCTAAGGAGCACGTGGCGTCCATGACAGGTTTTTTTTTTTTTTTTGGTTGTTATGACGTTACAGCATTTATACTTGATGTTAGCACGAATAAACTTTAGTTGTAAGTCAGCGCTTTGTTCGTCTACATTCTTGTTCTTGTCCATGGCCTTGCGCTGTTTTAATTTTTAATCAAGTTTATATGCATTTTTGAACTAGTATTGTCATGCGTATACGCTTTATACACTTCTGAGTGAAACTCTGCACCTGACTCTTAAGTATATCTTGAAGCAACTTAACACTATTTCCTTGAGCCCATATCTATATGCTCCTGTGCGCTTCTGCGTTTCCTAAAGCTACCGCAAATGTTAATGAGCATTTTCTTCCATACGTATCAAACTAGTTATCGGTTTAATTCCTGCTGATACTCAATAACACTGTTTATTTATTAATTTATTTATTTATTTATTATACCCTCAGTGCCGAAGCAATTTGATCTCCTCGGAAAAAAAAGGGCGGTCGATTGGCTTTATGTAAATAAATCGGTAGCAGAACATTACCCATAATAAAACAAGGGTAGGAAATGTATACACAGAGTAGGAAGACGGTACTTGAATGTATACCCTACTAGTGTATGAAAGATATCCATGATATTCTATATACATACAAAATAAACACAACCTAGCGAGTGATCTTGTTTTGTATTCTACACGTTAATATGTAAGTGTCATTTGCCGTCTTTTGAAAGTGAATGATGTATTCTGTTTACTGCAATAATAGTTGATTTTTTACTTACCGCTCCAAACACCGTGTCAATGTCTTTTTTGACGTCCTCCTCGGTATACTTGTTGTCTTGAAGATGCGCCCTCAGCAGAAGGTTCATCAGCGTTGGATCTGTTCTCGACATCTTAATTTCATCATCTTGAAAATCTGACTCTCGCATGGCTTCGATTTTTTCGAGCTTTTCTTTACGCTCCAGCATCACCTTGCAAGAAAAAGATACGAAGACAACAGATTGAAAAAAGTATTCGTAAACTTCATTCTTAATTCCAGTTTGTGTTCATGCTATGCATAAATCAGTGTGTCGAACCGAAAAAAATACGGGTTCGGTTACGGTTACGGTTCAGGTAAATGTATTTTGTTCCGGATCAGTTCCAGTTCGATTAATTCGATCCGCGAACGGGTTCGCGAACCGGTTCGGGGCGCTGAACCGGTTCGCGAACCGGTTCGGTAAATGACAAATTGCAACATCAAAATAAATTACAAATAAAACATCTGAAATCAATCAGCACATACGAAACGGGATACATCGTAGTGTAAGGCTCAAGGATTTCTACCAGGAATGGTTTCTTTATGTGCACTCAAAGGTTACCTCACCGACATTTACGCATTCGGACTTCATCTAATTGGGTTCGGCGCAGTAGCTGTAAAATCCGCGACCTCCTTACAAACCCACTCACAAGTAGAACTCGCTAACTATCCCGCCACCTCGGCGTGTAAGCAATTGAAGGAACAGTGGGGAGAAAATACAGCTTTCTTTATTTGAACTAGCCTTCGGTAACTCAAATTCGACCCTTAAAGAAGTTTTCATTAAACAAGATACGGAATATGAAAAACACTTCACCGAACGCAACGCCAGGAGGACGTAATAGGATAAATATTAAAATAGAAGAGTTCGCTGTCTCACAAATATGTTAGCTTCTAAGTGCCTATACGAAACCGGATGCATTATTATCAAACTCCCCAGCCTTTTCTTTTCACATTTCGATGGAAGCAAGCTTCAAGAACTCGCGCGTTCTAGAAACGTGTTATGAAATGAGCACACAGCAGCATTTAGGATTTACGAGATTGTAGAAAAATAAAATTCCGTGACGCGATATTTTTTTTTTTTTTTTTTTTTTTTTTGCACAGGCTTTTATTTCTCTTTCTTCCGTGCAAGCCGCGACCACCGCGATACTGGTTCCTATGTCAAGATTCATGGATGCAGCGTTTGTCAAGATTCATGGATGCAGCGTTGATATTCCTAAGACTGAGTGGAGAAGAAAAATATGTAAGCGAGGTGTCTGTCACTTGACGGCACTTAAAAAACAAATGGCATTGATAGCACATTCATTGTCAACAGCGCGTGGCCGAACCGTTTTGACATGAGCCGGTAACCGTTATTTTTTTTCGGTTCAGTTCCGGTTCGGGTTCATCGCGATAACAATATAACGGTTCGGGTTCGGGTTCAGTTCCGGAAAAAATACCGGTTCGGTTCCGGTTTTCGGTTCGGTTCGGTTCCGGTTCGACACCCTGGCATAAATATATATGAGCGACGTCAACTCGAGTTCATCTATAGGGAGAACCCGTTTGCGAAGTGTTGAATAATTTGTAGGATATGCCAGCTGAACGAAGGAAGAAATATGCAGAACAGAGAGAGTCACAAGGAACAAACACACACACTCCGCTGATATGCACACCTTGATTATAATGCAATTAAATGCAAAGGTGAAAGTGAGCTGGACAAGGATGACGCGAATAATCCCTGGAGTAGAGGAACAAGGGGGACAAAGGACAAACATAAATCTGTGTACCTTTTTGTTTCTTGTAGCCACTCATCTACGACGAAAGCGCGAATATCTGTCAGTGTACAGGAGTAATAAAATAAAGGACAAAGTTCAGCTCCGCTTTGCATCTAAAATATTAAACGCAAGAATTCAACGAACTTAATTATCTATTATTTTTGAGAGACACTTTGTTTCACGCTTTTTTACCTTCATCACCTCGTTGCACTATCAATTATTTTTATTTAATCTTTATGCGTTTTTTGATGTTATATTATTCAACATTGTGATTGCCTGAAGCTGAGCAGGTGGAGTGACATTAAGCAATGCAAGCGTGACATTTTGCATTGCTTAATGTCACAACTCAGACTGCGGTTTTTGGTCTAAACATATGTTTCCGCACCGTCATTTGCTGAGCTGCCTTCGTGAGTTTCGGTGATTGGCTCTCCGAGTGTTATGCGTGAAAGTAGACTTACAGACATTTTTTAGTGTGTGCACTGGAAAGAGTGCTTCATTTTCGGGTTTTATATACAGTGATTTGCAAGCCTAAAGTTACCTAAAATATGTCGCCGTTTTTTTTTTTGTTTTTTTTTTAATGTTGTGTTGGAAGTTAAAACCGTTCCACGGGCTCCCACTGCACTCTAAAAAAAGCCCGTGCGTCTACTTTCCCACACAACACTCGGAGAGCCAATCACCGCAACTCACGAAAGCAGCTCAGCGAATGACGATGCCGAAACATATGTTTAGACCAAAAAACGCAGTCTGAGTTGTGACATTGAGCAATGCAAAACGTCACGCTTGCATTGCTTAATGTCACAACTCGGACTGCGTTTTTTGGTCTAAACTTATATTTCGGCATCGTCATTCGCTGAGCTGCCTACGTAAGTTGCGGTGATTTCCTCTGCGAGTGTTGTGCGGGAAAGTGGAAGCACGGGCTTTTTTTAGAGTGTGGCTACCATTTATATACAATAATTTACCGCTCCGATAATAAAGCACTTGCTTTGTCTGCTTTTTCATTACTCGGAGAAGAGTTTTTACTTTGACGGGGCTCAGATTACAGTTCGCTTTTGTAGGATTTTGTGGAGGGTGTCGTAGCACGGCTACACAGGGCCTTACAAAATGCGTGAATGATTCGATTTCCTTCATGTTTTTCTTGAAGAGTTTTCCTTCGGACGTATGGTCGTAGATGAACTGCAGCCAGAGCCATGGTCTCAGTGCCCTGAGACCGACGAGAAGAGAAGCACTACAAAAGAGAAAACGCCATGAGTTTCAGACGGGAAATGCCTAATCTGAGAATAGAGGGCTTTCGTCAAAACGACGCGATATGTAGATTAAGAAAATATAAAAATATACAAGTTGAAATGTACCACCTTGTAGCCAATTCGATGGACTGCATTGTGTGACTAATCTTTCAACGACTATTTAAGTAAGTGGTGAATGTAATTTTTCGGAAAGTTTTAAACAAATTAAACATTTACTCGACGCAAGCGTTTTCTTTTGAGAGACACAGCAAACGTGTAGCCAATTTGATGGAATACATTATGTCGCAAATTTTTCCACAAATATTTAAATAGGCGTTGAATGTATTTTTCTTGTAACGTTGAAACAAATGAGACATTTTCTTTACTCGACACAAGCATTTTCTTTCGGTAAACACAAGAAGCGTGAAAACATTGTATATGCAGGGTGTCACAAAAAAAATTTACAGGGTTTTTTTCACCGCAAAGATAAACTAGGTATCGCCGAAGCTGATTCTCAACCCAAAGGTAGCACTAGAGGTCACAACCAGATGCCAAAGTTTCAGCCTGACGCGATACTTTATTCAAAAGTTATAAGTGATTTTCTGAAAATTTCATTGGGAAAATGGCGGCCGGCGGAGTTTTCGGATACATGTGACTACATGTGACAACCGAAAACGGAAAAAAATGGGCTCCATTTTCCCATTGAACTTTTCAGAAAATCACTTATAACTTTTGAATAAGGTATCGGATCGGGGTGAAACTTTGGCATCTGGTTGTGACCTCTAGCGCTACCTTTGGGCGGAGAATGGGCGTTCGGCGATGCCTAGTTTATTTTTGTGGGGAAAAAAAACCTGTAAATTTTTTTTTGTGACAGCCTGTATATATACTTTTTTTGTGGGCAGGGGTAAATCTCTGAGTTAGTGTTAATATTAATTGGAACGCTAAAGTTTTATTGTAACAAAACCCAATCCCTGCCACTTTGAGAAACGCACTTGCGGAACGTAGTAAATCAATTTATGCGGCCCAAGAAATTGACGGCGGAGTATAATTAATCTTCTTATATCGCGGCACTGTTAATTAACGCGAATGATGGACCGGTACGTGTCCTCAGTTTAATCAGCTTTAACAAGATATTATCGTCTAGAGAGATGTCTAAGCGTATTCACAACCCCCCTTATTTTTTGTGCGTGTTTTTTACTAAACAAATATTGTATAATATTTGATCCGTGAATTTGAGAAAACGGAATAGTCCATAATAGTCGTTGCCAGCTTAAGAAACGCAGGGCGTGGCGAGTCCCGTGCATCTAATTATCGCCCCTCAGCCAATGAGGTTGCGGCATTCGCCGGCAAGAACGTCGAAGATCCAATCAGAAAGCAAGAAGCGTGAACGTACCCGTGATAGGCCACGGCTTAAGTTTCTGAAAAGGTGTTCCCGCTACTTTCGGCCACCGTGATCGGGGGAGAGAAATACTTCCGGTTTTTTTGCTTTGTTTACCTCTCTTAGTTTTCTAGCGAGGAATTAATTGCGTGAGAGGTACGCCCTAAAATTGCCCCAATGAGGTTTTATTTTTATTTATTTTTAAGTGGCCGACGCGCACCGGCAAGAACAAAACCCCTCTGGTGCAGTTTCTCGAGACAAGGGACGCCGCCGAAAGGGCGCCGAGCTTAAAGGGGTCGCAGGACGCAGACAGTGCTCGCCTACTTCGTTGTGCTGCCGACAGATGACGCAACGTGACACAGGAGAAGATGCGGCGAGATGGCGACTCGACAGACCATCTCCGTGAAACGATAGATGCGAACCGGGTCCTTTACGGTACGTAAAAATGCAAGGTGACACGGAGCCCTTGGGAAAGATACCTTGAATACCAAAGCAAACAATTAAAAGCATTCGACAACTCTCTGGAGATCGTCTGCTGGACCGACACGGCGATCCCTGCAGGGAAGCTCGGCGGGTATCTTTGACGCCTGGGGGAGGTAAGTGCTCATCGCCGATGCTTTGCCGCTCACAAAGTAGTTTAACGCGTTTAAGGACTTTGTAGGTTTTTTGGTCGCTCTCAAGGATCAGGCGGCTCGAATAGGCAGTTGTCAAGATGCGCCCATGATATCGTCGGCAGACTTTTTATTAAATGCGAAAACATTAACTATCCAATGGAGCGGAACCCCGGCGTCTGTAACCGCGAAAAAAACGCGAAACAAATGTCCATTCTCCCATTGGCTGAGCGAAACGGCTCCTAGATACCCACTGGCGGCCACTTCACGAGAGCGCGCGCTCGGCCGCCGCTCTCGTGTCAGGCGTTGCCGGGGGAAAGGGGGGGGGGGGGGAGGGGGAGGTTTTGCACTACTGCAAAACCTCAGAAAACACTGAGGTTTTGCAGTAGTGCCAAGAGAACTCCGATTATGTTTTTTATATAGTGGTACAACTTTCATAAGTTGTACCACACGGCTATCAAGCCGCTCGTGAAAGTTGGTACCGCCGGTTTGACGTCAGTGTGCTGTATGTCGAACTGAAGTTTGGAGGTGTATTTTATGGGACAAAGGGTGTAAGAATACGCCCTTTTTTTCTGAGAGTTTAGTTCGCCTCTCGCTCTCGGTTGGTGAAGAAAAAAAAATATTATACACAACGACCTCCGTCAAACCGAGAAAAACTTTTTGCGCATATCATTACAGCTTTTTTTTTTCGTTTTTAGAAGGGTTTAGTGGCAAACATAAAGAGGAATATCTCGGAATTTCCCCGAACAGCCTCTGTTTGCGAAAATTCTACAAGAGACACTCTAAAAATGCCCGTGCGTGTAATTTCCCGCTCTGAGAGAGCTAATCACCGCAACTTACGGAGGCAGCTCAGCGAATGACGATGCCGAAACATATGTTTAGACCAAGAAACGCAGCATGAGTTGTGACATTAGGCAATTCGAAACGTCACGCTTGCATTGCTTAATGCCACAGCTCAGACTGCGTTTTTTTCGTTTAAATATATGTTTGGGCATCGTCATTCGCGGAGTTGTGGTGATTGGCTCTCTGAGTGTTGTGCGGGAAAGTAGACGTACGGGTTTTTTTTAGAGTGATGAGAGATTTTTGGAATATACGCTTGCCTTGAAGTTTTGAATATAAACATATATCCTAATTACAGTAATTAAAACATATATTCCAATGTTTAGTTTACTATAAGATTAACGACTACGATTATCATTCCACCTACTGTCGACCAGAGAACATAACCGATTGCCATGGACATCTTAGGAAACGGGAGGTGCGGTTTATTACGATCACGCTTGTTGCTTTGTGATTTGTGTTCTTATCATGTTCTTATCGGTTCTTAACATGTTTTTATCGGCTGGCGATGCAATCCTATTGGCTGAGGAACAATAATAAGATACTCGGGACTTGGCACGCCCGGCGTTCATTACGGTTTCGGTGACCATATGTACAATGACAAATTTCGCGTACCCTTTATAACTTTTTTTTTTAACTGATAAAGCCTAATTTGGACCATCCGGTAAAATGAATAGGTTAGGGAATGGTTTCAAAACCTCAAGTAGATCCTCAAATACAATTTCTAGAACACTTTTAGCATATATTATTAGTGTTGGTTTTCAAATTAAGTTGAGCAACGAATCAAAAATAGCATACATACCTATTGAAGGAGCTCATAAAGTTTAAGTTTTTGCCCTCTTGGACGTGAAGCTTGGCTCCCATCGTGACTTCTGGAAAATACAATGACTTTTCTTTTTTTCTTGTTTTGTAAATGGAATGAACTTCGTGTGATCACTCAACTAAATATGCAAAGAGCTCAACTTTGAGCGTAACACACTTCTCATTGCAACTACGTACTAATTATAAAAAAATAAAACAAAGATGAAAAGAATTGTTACCTCCGATGATGTCCAGGGCGCATTTCTGCGTGTTCTCGAACAGTCGAATCGGTTCGCTCGGAGCCTTGTCGACGAAGGAACAGAGGCGGCGGACGAGCAAGTCGGCATTCTGGTTGAAAATGGCCATGTAGTTCTCCAGAATTCAGAAATGAAACGCCGGGGTCATCAACTTCCGTTTGAAGCGCCATATGCTGCCGGTGCTGAACGGAAAAAAACAATCGGTAATAGGAAGTTTTTGGCACATCTTACCGGTAACTCTGATAACGATGCATGATAAAGGTACAATGCATGCGTCAAGGCATCGGTGGACTATCGGGTATGCAAAAACCTTCCCCAGCATTAGGGAGTTAGTATACCGTTCAGATACCTCCGGTAACAAAATCCGATATTGCGCTGACGGCTTTACGCATTCGTCATATGGTTATCGGGTATCGTTATGGGAGGTATCGAAACTATTCAGTCTAAAGTGTTCTTCTTTCTGTTTTTTTCAGTGTAGGGGGGCAGAGATAAAGGCATAGTGCCTGACAAAGCCTCTTCCCCCCTCCTTTATTACAGTTTAGCAACTCAATATATACAATTCACAAAATAAGTAACAGCTATTGAACAAATATAAAACAACTATGGAACAAATATAACATAAATCTGGAACAACTATGGAACAAATATGGAGCAACATCAGACATAAAGAACAACAGTCACGCCACTATTACAAGATTTAACAAAATGCACAAAAACTTTGGGATTGAGCTCTCCAGGCATCGCTTTTGAAAAGAGATCTATTTTACGAGAACAAAAAATTAACAAAAGGAACAGTTCACGTAAATGACATTAGTTCGAATAAGCTGTATCGTGAACACATCCTAAACTGGGGAACATATTATACAATTAAGACTGTAATGTCGTTTAACGCCAGCATCTTTCTGGAATGTTTCAAAATCTATGTCTCTATTGGTTCTGTTTAAAGTTCTAGTTATCTGAAGAGTTAAGGCTTGCCAATCGCAGTTCGTCCTTATGGCTGGCATATTTCGCTTTGGATCTCGTGATGTGCATGGATTCAAACTATGTGTTGGTGCGGTAAAGTTTGTTGATCTGCATCCATTGCAAGAGTTTGAAATAATAGATCTGGTCTGCCTTCAGCATATTATTTTTGGTAAAAAGTGACTGTGTGCGTAGATTCCTTCTATCCCCTTTATAATTTTCGTATATACTTAATATCTTATTCCGTATTAGGATTAACTTATTGTAGTTTGTACCAGTCGGTTTTCCCCAGACCATAATGCCACAGCTCATTTTGGATCAAAAAAGGGAGTAGCACAATATCGTCTGTTTAAGCGTAGTAGGCAGTAAATGTTGTATTTTAAATATACACCCAGTTACTCGGGATAAGTCAGCTTTGAGTCTATTGATATGCGTACGGTATTCCATGAAAGGTCCTCACCATACCATACGACCGAAAAATTTTGATCTGTCCCTTGCTCCAGTACCGTTCCTTCGAATGTTATGTAGACAGTGCTGTCATCTCGTTTATTTACTGGCTTAAAAATTACATATTTTGTTTTATTTGTATATTAATATAAGCGATAGAGTTCCAACCACTTGGATAGCTTCAACTGATATTCATTAGCTTGTGTCTCTACACCTTTTTTTTTGTTAGGCCAAAAAAGAAAACACTTGTGTCGTCAGCGTACATATTAAGTTCTGGCAGAATTAGTTCCTGGTTTTTATTGTCATAGATGAGTCCTTTATATTGATTCTGTATTGAAACCCAAAGCGTTTGGCAAGAACCTGTTCCTGCAGGTTGCAAGTTTTGCTCATCTTTTAAAGCCGTCTGTCAAAAAGCTTGCAAAAGCCATAAGCGAAATCGCAACGATTTCGCTTATGACTTTTGCAAGCTTTAAATACGGCACCGTACTAAAAAAAAACAAAAAAAAAAACAGGAAATCCACTCGGGCTTCGCAGCTCTGCATGGCCGTTTCTTATTTACTTAATTTACATCTTCTGGAAAGGAAAAAAAAAAAAAAAACGATAATGGGATCGTGGGAAGCGTTCGCCAGGCGGCAGCTTCTTGGAATTCTTAATTATTGTTAGTGTTGGTTCTGCCTCTGTAAACAGGTTGATGCCCTGAAAAGCAACGTTTTTGTTTCTAATTTATTATAACGCCACAGTTTATAAAAATATCGGATGTGTATCTTATTGGTGTCACCTTCAGGGATAAAAAAACCCTTGAACTTCACTTTTCTTGAACACGACCTTCTTTTTTAGTTTCTTAATCGAGGGCCACTAATAAAAAGAAGCAAAAGCTGTCTTTAATTGTGTGGAACAACTATATTTAAATACTGCGTGAACCAACTATACAACACAACATATATAACTACAAAGAATGTACAGAACGCTGCCTTTCTTTTGCAAGCATTTGTCGCAGCGATTTCCGGGTTACCAAACATATGCCATATTTTCTCCAGCCTACCTGGTCTGCAGGTACACAAATACTTACGCCAACACCATGCTTTGTTTTCCTAACCAGCCCGCCAGAAAATCGTACAGGAATGGCTTCCGGAGGTTTGTAGTGCTAGAAAGCAGCGCCTGGAGTAGGACACGAACGGAGTACATGCCACTTATATTATAATGAATATTTAATAAAAAAAAGGGTATGGAATCAACGGGAGGCGTACCTCTGTCGCGTCCGGTGTGTGAACGACGACCAATGGTGTCATACCAATGTATACTTTGAAAGTCTTTCCCACGTACCGCTCACAGTGAACTCGAATTTGATCGAATACCCCTAGAAAAAAGTAACGCAAATAAAAATGTAGATCCAAGGAAAAGTACAGTGATGGTTACTAAGATTGGCAAATTGCTTAAGAAAGAAAGAAAGAAGAAAAGGCTGACGTAATGTTGGAAGGTGATTGTTGCTAAGTTAATATATCAAATTTTAAGGCTGGTTCACTCAGCACCGTTTACCTACGTCACGATCCTTACTTACGCTAACATCAGGATACGACCGCAAGTCGCATTTGAACTTCGAATCCTGCGCACCAATCTACTCCTTTAACTGGTGGCAACACTTTGTACAAAGCACGAATGTGCCGGTGACTTGCGGTCGGTTCTCGACGTAAACGTAACTAAGAATCGTAACGTAAGAAAATGGTGTAGTGTGAACCAGCCCTTACTCAGCATGCGAATAACTTAGGCAAATGGTTGCAGCGTTTCTCGGCTTGGCCCAGGGCTAATTTGGGGATTATATACGAACTGGAACAGGGATGAACGAAGGCTCCGGGGTACTAACGCCACTTCGAGTCATTGACATCTAAATTTAAAAGCGGACGAAGAATTAGACCAGAGGTTCATATGGGGATGAAATTTACACTCGAGAAACAAAATGAGTGTCAATTTTACTTGTGTAACATCCTCGCGAAGAAAACGCACTATATAATCCGTGTTACCACTAAATTTCACGGAATAGTGAAGGAAACGGGGTAAATATTTATTTTTCACTGTTGCGATACTTTATATTTACTGACAAGATGTGAACGGCAGAGAGTATAGTTTCCCCTTGTCGCAACCCCAGAGCAAGCTTTTTACGTTATTTGAAAGAGACGACCTGGGCAGTTTTCTCGTTGTCTGCGACTTTAGATGTTTTCTGTTGGTTTCAAAACTTAAACCCTCGAACGTTCGCTTTTTCCAGAATTCTCATAAAAGAACGGGAGAGAAAAAGAGAGACTAGCACAGAACTTACATGCTGTAGAATCCTTCAGTTGTATCTTGTCCCGGACGTAGCTTCTGGCGAGCGTCAGAATGAACCAGAAGGGCAAGCTGTCCTTCGACGGGCCCGGCAGAGCTCTGAGAGCGTTCCAGATTTGGAACCAGCGAATGATTCGAGGAATGACGAAACCACACAGTATCGCAGCTAGAATCGTCGGTGCAAGCTTCGCGAGGATAGAATTCGCGTCGGAAGTCAGTGACGTCCACTCTAACCTGACCATTTCTGGTTCGTGCCGTGGTCCCTCAGTCTTTCAACTTGGAACAACGTTAAACAGCGTAAGATAAGGAAAACGTGCGACTGAATAACGAGTAGGTTGTCGGCTCGAACAACGTTTTGTGAGGACGTCTGGGAGGTCTGCCTTAAATATACCTCACCAGGTTTGTAATCAGGAGGAAGAACGGCACGTTTGCTGTAACTGTGCGCGTAAGCTGTTGCATTGTTCTGTCGCAAATATTTCTTTTTTAGTCAGTACGCGTCCTTGTTAACAAAAGAAAAGCTTGCATAAAAGTGGTACTTGAAGTAAACGAGCGAAGTTACGGTTCAATTCCGTTTGTGTTTTGCCTCGTTCGTAGCACATGCATGTACGATTGTCTGGAGAATAATGCGGGGTCATTCCACGTAAAACGTCCCAGACGTTGCTCTCGACCACCTCCGATTTCTAAAAAAAGATTCATGGGTTTCAGCCACAATGTCCGTAGTTTTGTTTTGACGAAAAAAATTTTGTGATGACGTGTGCGCGATTTTAATTTTTCAAAACAACGTGAAACTTGGCATCACTCAATAATTGACGAAAAATCAGCTTTTTTATGAAACACCCAACAATATTTTTTTTCTTGAATTTGAACGGTTGTCGACTTACAATGTGGTTTGGTTTGTGCAGTTTTGTTTAATTTAAATACTTTTTTTAAATACATAATCTTATACAAAAATAAACATTTTTGTCATTTTATTCAAAAATATATATAATTGCTCCCGGTACCTAATATAACTCTTTACTGGCTGCCCCCTCTAGGTATATAATCTATAAAAATATTTTAAACCGCTCAATTAAACATCTTGCAATAAAAAAAAAATCCTGAAGTTGCCAAAAAGAGCGTTTTGACGCATAAACAGCCGTTTATTCCACGCTGAGTTGGTCCAAGTAAAAATACAAAATATGGTGGGTTTGGAACAACGATTGATCGTCTTTTGATTCTGAAACTTTTATTCAGAGTAATTTTTGTTTAAAGCGAGAAAACAATTTTTGAAGTTGAACTCTCGCACCACTACCCGGCGTTGCTTCTTAACGCCTTTTCGCCACACAGCACGCCACCTGCGACGATAGCCGAAGCGATTAGGTCCAAAGAAAAACAACGGAGTTTGCTGCCCGCTTCCCCTCGTCCCTCTTTTCTGGCTGTGAGGCAAGAAACGGTGGGTATTATGTACTAATCGGAGGTGCCGCAAGTGCGTCGCCACAGCAGGCCCGTTGTGCCCTTTGTAGCCGAGGGCGGCTCCTCACACTCCGAAACGCGATGCCTAATCGACGGGCGGCATCAGCTGACGTGGACGTCTGAAACACGATAATATCGCCGCAAAATCTAGCCGTCACGCATACTGCGGTGAAAAGCGGAACTATGATCCGGTTCGCGCTTAGTTGGAGCGCAGTGAAGGCTACAGGCGCGTGATCAAAGCTCTGAAACGCGCTGATTCAGTGTGTTAACTTGGACGCTTGAAGCATCGTCACAAGCCAAGATTGCGCTTCTAGCATTATTTTCAGTTCATATTGTCAGTGCTGAAATGTTTACATGACCAATCGGAAATATTGAATAAACAAAGGTACGTGTCCGCGCTATTGACACTGGGTATCGAGACTCCTTCCTTGCCTTTTGAGGAACTCGCTTCTGCGCTAGTAAGCTAAGAAAGGGCTGCCAAGCGAGAAGTTGGCTTTTGAACGACCATTTGAGATCGGAAATCTGTCGAAAAAAGAACTTTATTTTTCGTCAAGTACGTTGTACGGCTGTGTAACGATGAATGAAGCTCGTACCTCTGGAGGAAGAAGTCAATCTACGGTTCCTGTGGATGCTGATCAGGGTGCATAGGAAAGCTGGCTTTATTTTGTACAATACAATGATAGTTGTGTCGTGTTTACTCGTGTCTACCCTGCACAGTATCTGTCTAGTTGTGGCTGCTCAATTCATGACTTTTTCAAACCAACTAGACTAGCTTTTTCTTTTTTTTTAAAGCTGGCCGTTCGTCGTACATGTAGTATGTGTTACGTTAGACATGTATAAGCCCAAGCTGTAGGGAAGGATGCGTTGGCTTATATTAAATACACATGGTTCGCCTTATACCTTTCACATGCCAATTAGCGTTATCAAAGTTCAAAGTCGAATGGCGTTTCGCGTACAAGGCTAGCTTCTGCACGTAAGACGCATATCTAAACCATATCTGCGACTTTTCATTTATGCGCAGCACGCAGATATGGTTCACATAAATGAAGGAGCAGCCATGTTCCATTCAAATTTCTTTTTCAATGCAGAAGCCGAACTTCCTCCGTGCTCCCTTGGTGCAAGGGGTTGCCATGTGACCACACAGACCAAGACGCGGTCCCTCATCGACGCTCAAGACCTGACGCACACGGATCGGTGGCTGCTTTCGCTCCGTTCCTGGCGCCCACAAGGTGACATCCGTACAGTGTGTTCCCATCATTATCAATTCTACCTTAAAAAGTACACATCACTGATTGCATCCAAGTGGTGTTCTAACCCATTCTATGAACACGTCAAAAACCGCCGTGGATCAGCTGTCATTACAATAGCCTTGGCAGATGCGCACCCCAATTTAAACCTTATTTTTGGAAACCGACTTTGTCAAGCATGCCGGCGAAATTGTTTCGAATTGAAGAAGAGACCTACTTTTCAAGCACCACCACCACCTCTCGCTCGTGATGCCCCTTCTGAGCATGATGACCCCGAGGTAGCACTTGAAAGCGTCAACGAGGCCCTCGCAGCCGTTGGAGAGAGCCCTCTCCAACGAAAACGAGGGTGAACAAGCCGCGAGACATACGTCCAAAAGAAGGTTAGGAAACTTAAAATCACTGCCCAAAAAATAATTTGCACACCTTTGGGTGTACAGAAGAAACCAACTTCTCAGCCGAACCAGGATGAAGATTTTGTTTTGAGTGACTACGTGTCACTCATGCAAGATGTAAAAAAGAAGTTTGACTTGGAGAAAAATAGAGAGAAAAAATTACAACTTCTAACATTGGCCCCACCCTCTTGGTCTCGCGAAAAGATTATGAACTTCTTTGGAGCCTCGGAACGAGCAACGCGTCAAGCCGTAAAGGTCAGGTCAGAATCAGAAATATTGGGCACCGTGCCAGAAAGAAGAGGCCGCCTGGTCAGCGAAGAAGTCAAGGCTTCCATCGTGGAGTTGCATAAGAACGACGCTGTCTCGTACTGCCTACCGGGAAAAATGGACGTGCTACGTGGTCGCCAAAGGCGTCTGTTGTTGCTCAACTTGAAAGAAATGCACGAGGAATGGAAAAAGAGCTGCGATTTCAGGTGCGGCTTTTCAACATTCGCAAGTCTGCGGCCTTCACACTGTGTCCTACACTCTTAGAAAAAATGACTACCATGGGAGGCAAAATGGCGCTTTGGAGGCTTTGACTAAACCAAAAGGCGAGTTACTAGCCTTGGTACGAAGTGACGATCCCAAACCGCTGTGGAATGACCACCTTTCTGCAGGTGACGACAGGGGGGTGGTCACTTTCGAATCCGATATTCACGTGCAGGAAGTCGTAAATGATATTAGTAACTTAGATAACTACAGAAAGACTATAAATTATATTCTTTCTAAGCTTTCGTTATCCTTTAAATTCCGCGTAAATTGGTGGAATAAACATTTTGTCAGCGCGAGCAGCAACACTGGTCTCAACAGCTCTGGACCGTGGTACGATGTACTAGCTGTGGCATCATAACAACAACGAACGACGTGGGTGTTTGCCGAACTGAGGTGAGGTTATCTTTTTGTCGTATTTTATTGCAAGGAATATTTTAAAAAAAAAGATTAATTGTATATCCGATCGTGTTGAAGCATTGAACACTGAGACCTAGGATCGAGAGGGTAAACATGCTCAGAGGTTACTGTGTCGCCCGTAGTGTTTTGATCAATCTCGGACTGGTTGAATTTCTGAGCTGTACCCGTCGTGGTTGTGATCTCCTGGCTGTATGTACGAAGTGCGCGAACTTTCCAATTCAGTAGCAGGCTGAAATTCAGTGGCAGTGTAGTAATTGACTTTTACTATCGGGTGATTCAAGGAGCGGCCAGGCTCTTTAAATCGACCTCAAAATTCGGTTTCTTAACCTATCGCGTTCCGATTTTGTACAGCGTTGGCCACAGGTGGTGCATTTTTTCTATAAAATTTGAAAAGAGTGAACTTACCTGGGGAAAACGTAAACCAAAAAAGAAAGAAAAAGAAAAGGCTTAACTCCTATGGAAACGCAGCGAAGCCACTGGTCTTCAAACCATTGAGCGCCCTGTGGGTTGAAGACCGGTGTCTTCGCTGCGTTTCCATAGGAGCTAAGCCTTTTTCTTTTTTTACTTTTTCCTCAGGTAAGCTCGCTCCTTGCAAATTTTATAGAAAAAAAATGCACCACCTGTGGCCAACGCTGTACAAAATCGGAACGCGATAGTTTGAGAAACCGAATTTTGCGGTATATTTAAAGAGCCTGGTCGCATAATATCACCCAGTAGATTGTTGCGTCGTCACGGGCGCTATTGGTATTTTTACAAGCGCCAGCGCGAGCCCGAACTTGCCCCTCTTTCGCCGTTTGCGTTCTTCAGTTTTGATGTTCTGCTCTATGATTTATTAAACTTAACCTAAAAATCAATCACCTCTGCCTCGTCACCCGTCAGGGCACCCCATAGCGCTGCCGCTCTACCGGCCCTTCCTGGATGTGTCCTGCTGCCCAGTAGCAGCCGGATCGTCGAACCACCGCCATCGTCGCCTCTCCACTAGAGGATCACTACTTTTTGGTGCGTCAGCTACCACTATATTTCGGCGCGTCAGCTACCGCTATATTTTGGTACGTCGGCCGAGCCTGTCGGCCCATCCCATTTTTTCGACTGTTTAAACGGGGGGGGGGGGGGGGGGGGGAGCAACGATTTCTGGACTTCAGTCAAAGATTTCTGGAAGTTGCCTTTGACACTTCTGAAGTAAAGAACAGAACACCGATTTCGCCCGCGTGTCCTAGCTGTTGCGTAAAGAAACGATAAATATTGGCATTTCGGGCACCCCTCAACTCACTCCCAGACTTCAGGGTCACACCTGGTCCCCCTCCTAGTGACGTCATTCGGAGTGCCTTGTAGGTTCCCGTGTGCTATCTCGAAGGACGCTTCCTCTCCTTCTCTCTGCTGACATTAGCGGGCGTTATGCTGCAGCTTAGAGCCGAGCGAGGTAGGTAGGTAGTAAACGTTTATTGGAAGAAACATTCGAACGGTCGCCCTAGGCGTGGTTCGAGGAGGGAACAGGTTCTGGGGAAGTCTTTGACGTGAAGGAACGGCCGTGCTCAGAACGTCGACTCCAGGCCCGTGTTCTCTAAGTACAGGAGCAATGAGTCCAGGATCAGTGCGATTCTGGCCGAGTCTCCCTCAGGCCGGACCCAGCCTTCCAGGTTGGACGGCCTCGATGCAGGTGGAAGAAGACTAAGCGCTTTCTTTCTTTCGTTGGTGAAGTGACCGCACTCCCACACGAGGTGGTGCAGGTTTGCACTTAGGGTTTCTTTGCAGTAGGGACAGATCTCAGGCTGTTCCAGTGAATGTTGGCGTTGCATCTGCTGCGGCTGTGGCGGGGAGGCCGGCGGACTGGCTGTCGACACTGGCGGTCTGTTTCTGCCGATCTTGCCAGCACTCAGTTCCCACTTGCGTCGGTCGTGAGGGGTCACTGCACTGCCGGTCCTGATCCTGCGCAGAAGGACCATTTTCTTCCTGGAGTAGCGGCCGAGCGGGATGGGGTCGGGTTCGCGCGGGAGGGAGGCCAGGAGCCTCTTCTTTAAGTCTTGTCTGACCTTTCTCATTGCGTCTTCAGGGTCGTAGAGGGTCCGGTCTCTTGTCTCGTCTTGTTTCCTGGGGCCGGTCCTGCCAGAGTAGGCTGAAGTGCCGGGCAGGGAGTCCACACTTCGTGGCCGCGAAAGGAGAAACGTTGCTAGCGCTTCCGCGGACCGGTGAGCGGCCTCGTTGCCTGGCACTCCGGCATGGCCGGGGACCCAGTGTACAGTGGTTTTAACGTTCTTGCTCTCGAGGCGCCTGGCGAGTGCAAGAATGCGCCGGGTGGTCGGGCTGTTGGGGTCGTGCTTTCGGCATCTTCGTATGGCTTCCTGGGCGTCGGTGTAAATGTCCACCGTCTTCACGGGTGAGTTCAGGCTTTGGGTAACGTGTTCCAGGGCGTGAATGATCGCCTGGGCTTCGGCTTCCTCGGGCGTTCCAGCGGTCTTAGTTTCGCGGCTCCATGACTTGTTTTGGCGGAGATCGTGCCAGGCCGTGGTGGTGACTAGATCCTTATGTGCTGCGTCTGTGTACAGCACGATGGTGGTGGGGTCTTCCAGTTTCGTGGTTACGACGGTCAGGTGCTTTTGGGCGTAGTCCCGGCGCCGTTCCGGTTGGTCCAGGCCCATATTCCGCGGTATAGGTGTGCTGGAGGCCACGTCTGCTATTTCCCACGGGGGGATTGGGCGGCCGAGTTTAGGAAGCGTGGACACGTCTTGTCGCAGGAGTCGTAGTATGGCCCTGCCCTGTCTAGTGTGTTGCAGTGAGACGAGGTGCAGTTCGTGCTGGTCCTTGGCTAAGTCCTGTAGTTTGGGGAGGGGAACGCACCTGTGTAGCTCCTCCAGTTTGGTGTGTCTCGGTAAGCCCGCAATAGTTCTTCGGGCGTCATTCTGCCATCTTTCAATTGCTCGCCAGTGACTCTTATTCAACTTGTAGTAGTTTGCTCCGTAAAGTACCTTGGAAGCTAGCACGGCCCGTATCAGGGTCTTGGCCACCTCCTCGCTCGCACCACCGGTCTTTTGGGCGATGCGGCGGACCAGTGCCGTGCCCTGTTTCCAAATCTTGGTCATCCTGGTTAGCCATTCTTTGGGGGACTTTCGTTGGTTGAAGAACACTCCCAGGATCTTGTGCGTCTCTGCTTGGGTGATGGGGAGACCACCGAAGGTCAAGTCGTGAGTTGGGTGACCTTTGCGGGTAAATATTATGTATCTGGTTTTGTCTGGTGACGGGGAGAGTCCGGTCTCTTTGAGGAATGCTTCAATGGTGTCCAGTCCTATCTGAAGGGTCTGCTCCCTCCTCGCCGGGTTCCCACTTGTCGTCCAGATGGTGATATCGTCTGCGTATATGGTGAACTTCAAGGTGGAAATCTTGTTCAAGCGCCACGCCAGCGGGGCCATTGTCAGGTTAAACAGGATTGGGGAGATCACCGCGCCCTGGGGCACACCAATATTGTTGTTCCTTAGAGGTCCGCATATGTCGCCAGTCTTGATGGAGTACTTCCTTTGTTTCAGAAACCCCTTCACAAAGTTGAGGGGCTTGTGGGTGATGCCACCTTCTCGGAGTGCCTTTACGATCGCTTCGTGGGGTAGCAAGTCGAATGCCTTACAGATGTCGACCGCGACTAGCGAGCAGGTGCTTCCCTTGCGGTAGACGTCTGTAGACAGAAGTAGGAGGCTGTCTCTCGTACCCAAATGTTGTCGGAAGCCCGTTTGTGCCGCGTGGAAGAGCTTGCGGTCCTCGGCGCTCCAGGTGATGCGTGCTAGGACGATCCTCTCAAACAGCTTGCACATTACCGAGGTCAGGGATATAGGCCGGGTATTCTTCGGTGTGTTCGAAGGTTTACCCGCTTTCGGGATCGGGGTGATGCCATTCGTCCGGGAAGGTGTCGGTTTCCCACATGTGGTTGAACCAGCGAAGGACTTGCTGCTTTCCTTCTTCGGGTAGGTTCCGCAGCATGCTCGCGGTGATGCCGTCTGGGCCGGGAGCAGACTTTATTCTCTCTTGGTCAATAGCGGTCTCGAGCTCCCATCGGGTGATCGGGGTGTTCCACGGAGGGGGGTCTTTCGGTGCTTGTTCTAGAGTGTAGATTGCTGCATTCGGGGTCGTCGAGGGTTGGGGGAAGAAGGCTTTTCCCATGTCTTCAAGTACGTCCTCGAGGGGCTTGTCCAGGGCTAGGGCCATGTTTTCTATCGTGTTGCGGACCTTGGTGAGACCGAGCATGCCTCGGAAGGTGCGCCACAGCTTGCGTATCGACGTACGCTGGTCAAAGGAAGCGCAATGGTCGAGCCACTCGTTCACTCTGAGCTTTCGTGCATATTCCTCTGCTTCGGCGGTGATTCTGTTCACTTCCTTCAGTGTGTTCCGGTCTTTGGTTTTTCTGTACTCTGTGAGTTTGCGCGTGCGGTGGTCCCACAGGGATAGGAGGTGGGTGTCCGGTGTGGGGCAGTCCCAGTTCACCTCCTTCTTGGTCGAGGCTTCCCTCGTGGAGGCTACTAGCAAGGCGCAGAGTTTTGTCGACATGTCGTTTTCGTCAATTTGGGCGCGTAAAAGGGCTCTGAATTTGTCCCAGAGGACTGTGACCACAGTTTTCTTGGCCTTGGCCCTGTTCTTGATACGGATCGATATTTCTATGGGGTAGTGGTCGCTGCCCCACGCGTCGGGGAACACCGACCACTCCATCCCCTCGATTCTTGAGTCCACTAAGGTTAGGTCGGGGTTGGTGTCCTGCTGGTTGGCCGAGGTGCCTACTCTCGTCTTTTCATGCGTGTCGTTCGCGAGCTCGAGACCCGCCTTCTCGTAAGCTTCTAGTAATCTGGCTCCTCTCTGGTCATCGTCGCCGTAGCCCCACTCCCGGTGGTGCGGATTAAAATCGCCGCCTATGACCATCCTATCGTCTGGGTAGACCGTTCGTAACTCTTCTATCCAACTGAAGTTGGGGTCTTCGGCGGTAGGGCGGACGTACGCCGACACGAGGATGAGCTTATGGTTGTCTATGAGTGTGCGCACCGCAGTGACTTCCTGGTCTGGTGTGCACCATTTCTGTGCATCAATTTGGGCATGTGGTACGGTCCCCTTGAGGTAGACGGTGGCCAGTCCTCGTGCTTCAGGGGGGCCGGTCTTTGTATATTTCCGTTCGATCGCAGGATTGTGGAAGTAGTTGTATGCGGAGAGTCGGGGGTCCTTCACGTTGGTTTCTTGCATCAAGATCGCGTCGTACGAGTGTCGGTGTTGAGCCAGTCGAAGCTGGAATTCGTTTTTGCGTTTGGTTAGGCTTCTGCAGTTCCATTGTAGGATTCGAAGTTGTCTCGGAACCAAGGGCGAGGCTAGTGACGGCATGAATTTCCCGGTGCCTTGAGTTTGCTGGTTATGAGGATTGCTGGTGTGACTGCTGCGTGGATCCCCCTTGTTCCGCGGCTTATTGTCCAGGGACATTAACGGTGAGGATGGGCTGACGTAGTTGGAACTGCGGCGGTGCCGGCGGGGTGGGGGCAAGGGTTGAGTGTTGGAGCTCGGCTATGAGTTGATTGAAGTGGGCCTGCATTTGCTGCTGCATTTGCTGCTGGAGTTGTACTTGCATTTGTTGCAGCCAGACTTGCATTTGGGACTTGAGGTCACCTTGAGATGGTGGAGGCTGGGATTGCTCCTGCTGTGGTTGCTTGTTGCTTGCTGGAGGGGGTGCGGGGTGGTTTGGCTGTGATCGCGGCGTGTCTCGCAGAGGTGGTTGCGGGCTTGGGTGAGCTTGCGGCTGGCTCGACACATGATGCTGGGGGCCCGGCTGGAAATTGACTTCCAGTTCTTCTATCTTTTTTTGTAGGGTAGCCATTTTTCGTCGGCGGTCGGCAGCTATGCGTGCGTGCTCTGCTTCCTCCTCCTTATATCGCCTTAAGAGGGTGAGAAGCTCGTTGCGTTGGTTCATGAGCGGCGTGGTTGATGGGGTTCTGCAGTTGCGAGGCGTGGCTTTATATGCGTACGTGTCTTGCGGTGGCGCTGGCTGGTCAGTAATGTTTTCAGTCGATCGGGGCAATGGGTTTTTGGTCTGCTTGGAGGAGGGCGGTGCTCGCCCGTCTCCTGAATGGGGGGTCTGGGCTTGCCTTCCCGACTTTGGCTGCTGTGGGAGAGGATCAGGAGTTTGGCCTTGGTTTCCCACTGCTATTCGCCGGCGATGCAGTTGTTGGTTCAAGGCCGGGCGTGGTCGGGCACGGGCTTGGATCCTAGAGTCTACCTTTTTCCTCTCTGGACAGTCCCGGGAGGTGGCGACGTGGTCTTGGGAGCCGCAGTTGCGACACTTGACTGACTCACAGCGGTGTCCTTCGGTCAGAAGACCGTCGCAGGACTGGCAGCGCTTTTCCTGCGTGCAGATGTCGGACTTGTGGCCCAGGCCGTGACAGTTGTTGCAGACCACCGTGGAGGGGCGGTACGGCTTGACTTGTATGATCTCGTACCAGGCGCGGATGCGGCGGGGTACACCCTGGCCTTGGAAGGTCAGAAGGTATGTGCCGTTGGATCCCAGCGGCCTGGCCTGAACAATCTCATGGTAGTCGGCTCGAAGCCCCTCGAGGAGTTTCGCCGGTGGGATGTCGGGTGTCAGATGAACGACCCCGCGTGGGAATTCCCTGGTGGCCGTTCGGTAGACTTGGACGTCGACTCTGCCGCTGCCTGTCTCAAGGTGCGTGAGCTGCAGTAGATTTGCTAAGTGTCGTTCGTCGTAAACGGTGACGGAAATTGTATTCGTCATTCCGTTGCGGCGGTAGGCGAGGCGATCTTCAAGAACGGTCTCGCCTATTGCTCTTTGAAGTTGTTCTCCGATGAGATAGCTCGGGAGTTTTGAGACGTCGACGCGGGCCCGTGGGCGGATGGTGGCTTGGTATTTGTCCAGGTCGTGACGGGGTAGTTTGCTGCCTTTGTCCGGCTTGTTGATCCTCTTCCTCCGGGATACGGTGATCCAGGGGAACTGATTGTCGGAGTCGGTGAAATCGGCGGAAGCATCTTGGCCGTCCTCGAAATCCGTCGGGCTGCGCTCGGAGCATTCGCTCTCGTTGCGGGCTCTCTTTGGGGGGAGCCTGTTCGTGATGGTGGTGGCGGGAGTTCCTTGCTTGGATGTTGTCAGCGTTTCGTCGGGTGGCGAAGATGCGTCGGGTGTCATTTCGGTGTCGGGGGAGGCCGGTAGTTCCGTGCTGGAGGCGGTAGCCATCGTAGCCGAAGGCAGGGCGAGCTAGGCCTAATGGTAGGCCCAGCCTTCCCACTGGCCGGGAACGGCGGCGGCGTCGATGTCGGAGGCTTCGGAAAAAATGCGGCTGTGACGCTCACTTGCCTTCGGGCAGCTCTTTCCGGTGGCGAGCGAAGCTTTCCGGCGGAAAAACGTAGCTCGGGTCCTGGTTCGGGCGGACGAGCGGCGGGCAGGGGCGATTCATGCAGCTCGGCGGGAGCGCCGAGAAACACGACTCTCTCCCACGGCGGCTCAATCGCAAGTCAGCCGAGCGAGGTCACGTAATCTTTTCTTTCGCCGTAGTTCCTTCGGCTGCCACTTGGGGCTACAGGTGCGTGAAAAAGCTCGACTTTTGCTAGCGATTATGCAGCCGAATCGCAACATTTTTAATGAAGGAGGTGTTTTCTTTATCCTCCGGGACACGATAAACAACGTAAAAATGACGAGATGCAAATTCTTTTAATCATAAAGGCGTTGCACCGCCCTTTTAACTCTTTTCTGGGCACAAAAAGAGCCCCTGCGGTTTTTCTAACACTTGTGTTTTTTCCGTTCTTTCAGGAGAGTAAAAAAGCCCCTGATGTTCTTCACAGTGTTCCAACGCTCGTGATTCTTCAGTTTACCAGTCTGCCCTGCAAGACGTGGCCTTTCAAACCTTCTGATCTTTTCCCCTTGGCCGGTCGCTCTGCTGTACCCGGTTGTGGACTTTACGAAATTTCATTGCATTGAGACATGCTGCCCTATTAGCCCCGAGAGCGAACACAAGCGTCGCTGCGGTCGCAGCGCCCTGATTGGGTGAGGTGTACCGTGACGTCAGGGGGAGTACTCCGCTCCGCGACCTCGCATCGGCTCGTTTCCCAGCACCGGTTTCCTGGTTTGGCGTTCTGTGCCCGCAAGCTCTTCGAGGAGCTGGACTTCGTGTACCCGGTGTACAAGACGTTGAGTTAGGCCGATATTGACGTGCTTCCGTAAAATTTAGAAGCCTGCTTGCCCCTTTTACCTTTAAAATTGGGTTACAAATCCCGAAAGCTATCGGAGGAAGCAATTCCGCCGATGAACCTCCCCGTCCGTCCACACGACACAAGGCAATCTTGCGAAGGGTCGGTGAAGCAGTGGCTCAAGTGCTTCAGACGCTGGAATTCTGTTCCTTGCCTGTTCATGATTTAGGACGATATTACATCCCGCTTTCAAGGCATTTGAAGTGGCATTTATATCAAGGGCCTTTGGGTGGTCGGCAAATCAGCTCGTGACCCCGACTCTGCGCTTCCACTCTGCATGCGCTGGTTCGCAGATGTTTTAAAGGCCCTGCATCTGATGATCTTTGAAGTGCTCGTTGAACAGTGCTGTTTTACATAAATGTAGCTTCTTCGTGAATTAATTATATAGTTTATACACGTATGCAGGCATATTTCTTAAACATGCAACATTACTGAAAATTAGATTGTATGGTAGCAGCAAAAGCGGCCGAATTGCCCCCAGTTGCCTGTATGATATGTATTGAACTGCCCAAAATATGCACAGCAATGGTTCCGTAATTTGGAATGTTTATACTTTTTCCTGACATCCTTTATTACAGCCTTGGGTATTAAAAAAAATACACCGTTTAGTCTGAATTGTCATTTCCAATTAAAAGAGACTGCTGACGGTCCCCAAAGCTTCCTCAGCCTCCAAACTCCCTACAGCTGGACTCTCTGACAACAGAGGAAAATAGGAGTAAAAGCGAGCATTCGAACGTATGTCCAGCGGCAGATTCAGCACTAGTAGCAGAAAATGTGGAACCTGTGAAGTGCGACAGTCTGCGTGAGAAAAGCTTCTGATATTTTAGCTTCAGGGCAGTTCAATTTAAGTAAGGTCTCATTTTTAGGGCTTAAGGGACTAATAATGAGCTAGACATCTTCGCTTACGTTTGTTATACATTTCTTGAGGGTTGATATAAACAAGTCCAGAAATACCACCCGTGTAGTCCTTTGAAATACTATACGAATCCAGCAAAGGTTAAATGCCAGCAATGTATATAATAAATGTACCTTGTTTTTTTAGAGCGCAGCTCTTAGGCGCCCGTTTCCGGCTTGAGTGGCGTCGCCGTCGCCGTCGCCGTAACCAAGGTCACCCCAAGGCCACGTGACCCCCAAGGTCACCCCAAGGTAACGTGACTCCCAGGTCATTTGACCCCTTCCAAGGTCACGTGACCCCAGGTCATGTGACCCCCCAGGTCACGTGACCCCCAAGGTCACGTGACCCCCAAGGTCACGTGACCCCCCCGCCGAGGTCACGTGCCCCCTCCGATGACGTCATCGTCACTGATGAAGTCACCGGCATCCACATCGTCATCGTCATCATCACTGATGACGTCATCGTCACCGATGACGTCACCGGCATCCGCATTGTCATCGTCACTAATGGCGTCGTCAGTGACGTCACTGATGACGCCAGCGGCATTCGCATCGTCATCGTCATCATCACTGATGATGTCACCGACATCCACATCGTCATCATCACTGATGACGTCATCAGTGACGTCACTGATGTCGTCACCGGCATCCGCATCGTCATCGTCATCATCACTGATGACGTCACCGGCATCCGCATCGTCATCGTCATCATCACTGGTGACGTCATCAGTGACGTCACTAATGACGTCATCGGTATCCGCATCGTCGGAGGGGGAGGGGTCAAGTGACCCCCCAAGGTCACGTGACCCCTCCCCCCTCCGGTCAGTTGAACCCCCCCCCCCAGTACCCTCCCCTCCTCCTCCTCAAGAGCTGCGCTCTAATTCGGCGTTACAGGGAGTTGTAACCGGCTTTCATTTTTTTTACTTTGCCCCTGCACTTGGGCTGTCTTACTTGTGATTTTCTCCCCATGGCCCAGACTGTATTTAGCATGTTGCTCGAGGAGCATGCAGCTTCTCTGCTTCGGCGATCTTGTTTAAAAGCAGAGATACAAAAAAATAGTATACATAACCTGCCAATTCATTCAGACAATCAACAGCATTTATTGTGCGAGATGTAAATCTATAATGATGCTCCTGCAATTGTGGCCATATTTCTTTATTTCCATATACCAGCTGCGATTCATGCGTTGCCCACCCTGTCAAGCATGCTTAAAATGTTGGTTGAAGTTTCAGCTGTAGCTACAGGCCATATCTCAATAAAGGCACATATAAAAATTTACACTTCCTACGAAAAACACGCAAAAAAAAATGAAATAGAAACGAGCGCGCCGACAGCTAGCGTCGTCACAGCCTCCACAGGCCGAGCGGGGCGAGTCGGGGAAAAATTCTCTCCTCGCCGTGACGTCACCCCGGTTTGCCGTAAGGGGGCGCCACGCGAACTTCTCGGGGCTAACACTCCGTTCACCCCTAAGCTGAGACAGAGCCATATATGTAAAAAGTTTGGCCATTCGTTGGGAAGTATAGGAGACAAATAAGGAGGCGCCATTGGCCGAAAGCGGGCTGGGCGTGTTCCAGGGCGTCTTCACAAATTCGAATGTGGCCAATCAGAGGCTGGAAATAATACCCTGGTGGTGGTTGCGAGAAACAAACTTAATAAGTGCGTCGGAGTAACTCTCGGTGACTGAAAATGTGGTGCACATGATGTTTCTATCATGGTCATCCAAAATTATGGTGGAAGAGGGCGACTGGCGGAACGATCGACATAATCCGTGCGCCGAGGGCCGGGAATCTACCGTCCGAGCGGTCACACTCTCCCCGAGCAGAACAGAGTTGAGCGGCACATTTGTTTCTTACATCTTTCTGCATGAACATGATCGTAACATCACATGCACCCTATTTTCGGCCATGTAGGGTCACTACACTTCACACTTACGTGCTGATTAAAACCATATACCTATGATTAAAACAGTTTCTTGCTACTACAGCTAGGGATTTTTTTTGGCTTCTGGTCGGCCAGGAGAGAATGTGAAGCCCACTTTCTGCTTCTGGTGCACGCCCAGGCTCTGCCCGCGGCTCCCATTGATCAAACTCTTTCTATACACAGCTCTGGGCTGAGACTGCCGTGGGAACTACGTGCCCGCCAAACCAATCAGTCGCCTCCCTTTCATCACCTGACCTAGTCCTCAGTGTGTGATAATGAGCGGAAGCGTGGTCACGGGGCGAAAGAGGAATGTATGACTGGTTCATTGAGGACGTAGCTTTCACCGCAGTCTCAGCTTAGGGATGAATGGAATACAGTCAGCGCGCAAGATGGCCACCCAGCGCTGACCTCCCAAGAAGTTGGTGTTTACAAAACGGCCGCTGTCTTCATTGGCCTCCTCGCTCGAAACTCATGTCGAAGAACCAGCGTGCACCAGCACGCGACAGGAAGTTTTATCGACGGCTGCCCGTACGCGGAGGAGCTAGCATCTCCTCCGTTCAAGACGGATGCTTTCGGCGAATCGCAGTGCTGTGAAATTTATCATTTCTCTCTTTCGAATTTTCTTCTAAGAAAACATTTTTATCATAAATGCCTGTGACCTCAACAGCAGCCGTTAAGCCAACATTTTCCTCTGACTGCAACTATCTCAAATATAATTAACTTTCCTCGGATATGAAGTTTTTCCAATATCATTTCTCATTGACTACTTGTGTGTATTGGAAGATAAGTGTCGTATTCTGGGTATTTTTATTATTGTAGTTTCCCTATAGCTAATGTTAAAAAAATAAAGAATGGGAGAGCAGTAGTTTTTCGTTCTGCTTTAATGGAGAACGGAAGCAGAATTTTAGCGCCTATTTCTTTGTGTAGACATCGTCTGCTTCATGACAGCAGCTCAAAAACAGCAGTCTTTCGTCTGTAAATACAAGAAAAGCAATTCTCAAACAAATAAAACAATTTCCTAATACCACCTTGTAGTTGAGGTCTGAGCTTTGTTGGAATGTCTCACCTTACGGGCCCCTCAGGAGCTACGCCACGGTGTGGCGTGTCCAATGGAGGCGTGCGGGAGCGAGCGGCGCTTGGCGCACCTCTCAGGTCTAGTCACTGATCCCTATGTCTATTTGCTGGACCGCGTTTGCCCACTCCACGAATGCGGCCACTGGCGGCCATCGTTTTGGTAGAGTTATATTACCTCTAGCCAATGTACAACTGGTGCAGCCACTACCATCCATCCATGGCAGACAGCGTTGTGGCAAAAATAGTGGTGGTTTATATTTTGTTCTAGATTGAAATTGTTTGACGAGACATATTGTTGAAACCCAGCGTGAACGGTAGCTCGATCTTTGAGGACCCCGTGAAAGTTCCACCAAATCGCAGCACCGGAGAAAAGCAGCACACAACGTTACTAAAACACTCAGTTGGGAAACTCGCCGTCGAAACCTGGGCCGCTGGCGTCCACCGAGACCGAGCTAAATGCGACAACAGCGCCACTCTTTATCGTTTGTCTGTACTGTGGTCACCTTGAGCTTTTTGAAAGCCTGTTTTTGCTTAAAAATAAAACGAAAAAGACTCTTTTTGCATGAAATTTATTGGAGTCTAGTACAAAAAGAGGGGCGCGTTATGTTTTTAAAATTTTTAGTTTGCAGGGTTTTGCTGCACAATTAATATTGTTTTTATACAACCATGCCTCAGCGGGGCTTTCAGGTAGCGCGTCCCGACCTAGGTGCATTTTAACTTCGGTTAAAATTAACTTCTTCGACTTTAACTTCGAAGTTAAAATGCACCTAGGGCGCGCGACTAACCGAGCGACTGACCGAGCGACTGACCGACCGACTGACCGACCGACTGACCGACCGACTGACCGACCGACTGACCGACCGACTGACCGACCGACTGACCGACCGACTGACCGACCGACTGACCGACCGACTGACCGAGCGACTGACCGAGCGACTGACCGAGCGACTGACCGAGCGACTGACCGAGCGACTGACCGAGCGACTGACCGAGCGACTGACCGAGCGACTGACCGAGCGACTGACCGAGCGACTGACCGAGCGACTGACCGAGCGACTGACCGAGCGACTGACCGAGCGACTGACCGAGCGACTGACCGAGCGACTGACCGAGCGACTGACCGAGCGACTGACCGAGCGACTGACCGAGCGACTGACCGAGCGACTGACCGAGCGACTGACCGAGCGACTGACCGAGCGACTGACCGAGCGACTGACCGAGCGACTGACCGAGCGACTGACCGAGCGACTGACCGAGCGACTGACCGAGCGACTGACCGAGCGACTGACCGAGCGACTGACCGAGCGACTGACCGAGCGACTGACCGAGCGACTGACCGAGCGACTGACCGAGCGACTGACCGAGCGACTGACCGAGCGACTGACCGAGCGACTGACCGAGCGACTGACCGAGCGACTGACCGAGCGACTGACCGAGCGACTGACCGAGCGACTGACCGAGCGACTGACCGAGCGACTGACCGAGCGACTGACCGAGCGACTGACCGAGCGACTGACCGAGCGACTGACCGAGCGACTGACCGAGCGACTGACCGAGCGACTGACCGAGCGACTGACCGAGCGACTGACCGAGCGACTGACCGAGCGACTGACCGAGCGACTGACCGAGCGACTGACCGAGCGACTGACCGAGCGACTGACCGAGCGACTGACCGAGCGACTGACCGAGCGACTGACCGAGCGACTGACCGAGCGACTGACCGAGCGACTGACCGAGCGACTGACCGAGCGACTGACCGAGCTGTGGCTCGGTCAGTCGCGCGACGAGGCAAACCGCACAGAAGCGACGGGAGAAAGCGACCAATACGATGAGCGACGTTTTCTAGAAATCTAAAAAACGAGCGACGCGACGGGTGACAGTGGGAAATCTTCGTCATTGACTCTCATGGTTGTCACCATCTCTCGTGTCGTTGCTCGCTAAAGCGCTTACATACGGTTTGGCTTTTACTTACGGAAATAATGTCTAAAGCCGTGCGGGAGCGAGCGAGAAGCACGACTGTGATAGCCTTACTGGGTCAGTTGAGATTTCCATATGTTACGATGGTGTTGACTGCCCTTTATGAGCGACAAAAACGAAATCATGCGATGAACTTACACGGTCTCTGAAGCCTAGGCCATAATCTTGCATCGTCGATCCATTCGCTGTCCGATTCCATTCCATAAATAAGAAAATACAAGAGCTATGTTCAAATATAGAGATCAAATAATTAAATGAAAGCCCGAAATATCGAAAATACCTACCGAAAGCACAAGATTTTAACGCGGAACGTAAAAGAACACAAAAACAAAGCTCCGGTGGTGGCCGGCGCAACACACAACGCGTAGCAACGGCGAGAAACTGAAGGTCAGCTATGGCGGCAGGGTCACGTGACGCCAAGATGGCGGCGCCCATGAGATGTTTCTGAAAGGGTCTATAGACATAGAGATCAGTGGGTCTATTACCCCGTACCTCGGGCATTCCCACTTGGCAGAATTGTAACGCGCTGACGATAAAGTTGGCACCACCTAGTGACGACAATCGTAATTACTATACCCTTGGCCTCGTATGGGCCCGTGACGTTGCGAGCGTTACGTAAGAGCAAATATCTCGAGATACGTTGTGCCGACTCAATGGCTGATTTTGAACCGCTCGCCGGAATATGTCGGTTGGAACAAAAAATATAGCCATCTGCTGAAAATACAAGCGTGTGATTATCATTTACGGATATCATGGATCATATTTCACTCATTTCAAAGTGCTCCTGGGATGTTCCAATTGTTTTGATTCTGTACCCCCTTAATCTCTTTCTTGGGGTTTTGTTTAAAACAATATAAGGAAAGTAGAATCTAATAATTGGCTTGTACTAGTTTGTTACGTCGTCACAGACACTATTTGTACTATTATGACTGCAAGTTCGAGCCCGACCTTGCACCTCTTTTTGCCATTCTTGTTCTTCAGTTCTGATGCTCTGCTCTATAATTAATTAAACCTAAACCTAAAAGTCAATTACCTCTGCTTTGTCGCCGGCAGGGCTCGGGCTGACTGTGACCCCCGGCCGCTTCTCGTCTCCCATCAGGGTACCCCATCACCTGGCCGCCCTACCAGCCCCTTTTGGATGACTCCTGCTGCCAAGAAGCAGCCTGATCATTGAACCACCGAACCTCCAACATTGTTGCCTCTCCGTCAAAAAATTGCTACAGGCAGGCCGGTCCACTTCTGGGGAAGCTGTGTCCAGAGCTGATCCGCCTGCTGTTGCTGTTGTCCTCTAGAAGTGCCTACTGTTGACATTCGTGTACCAAGTGAGCAGACAATTTCAGGAATCCAGCATAGGCCTAAACTGCGCGCCCACACAGTCTGTCCCACACCAAAGGATGATTGCCTCCCATGTGTGGGGACGAGTCCAAATGCATATAGACAAAAATCAATCTGGGATCTGATGTGGTAGCCAAATAACAGTTAAGAATACTTCCTATCTTTTGCTGAGGTTCTGCAGCAGTGGAACTTCAACAACGGTGGGGAAGTGCCTGCAAGCCTGGTTCCAAGACTGTGAGGTTGAACCTCATAAATGCCCCCTTGTCTCCACATATCGCATGCTTGGGTAACCCGATAAACTGCAGGTGATACAAAGTGGTGGTGGGGTGATGTACATGACCGTTGTAAAAACTGTTTGAAAACAGTACTATTAATCTTGGTCCGTTGTCAAACACAAGTACCCTTGGCTGTCCATATCAATCAAAGATGTCGCACTGGGCTTCCACTGTGGTCTCGGCCGATGCTTCTATCTGCTTTGTGTCCGAGTGGACCACGATCAGTATTACGTGACTCTCCAGCAGTACAGCATAATATAAGCCATGTTCAGCGTTGCTTGATATCCAATCAGCTGACCCGAACCTTCACCACGGGCATTTAACAGGACTGGGCACATGTTTCGCACCTTCTTGCATGGTCTTAAATGTCTTTGTCAACACCGGGGTACCAGAAGGTAGTGCGTGGCAAGCTTTTCATGACTGACCTGCCTGGATAGGTGTCATGGAGCATAAGTAAGATTAAGATTTTAATGGTCATGGAGCATAGGCCTCCTGTATACTGATAATGCCTGCTCAACTGCCAGTTGCCAGCTATCACCACAAGGGTGCGTCACTTTCCTATACAAGGCAGAAAATGTGAATGAAAATAAGCCTCTCTCAGTGCGTTCTTGTATTCTTGGTGCTGCTTTTGGCATTTGTCGTGGTACCTGTGGGCAAGAACTAGCCAAGGCTGTCATTTGATGAGACCCCAAGCAACACCCGGGATCATGGAAAGTTACTAAAGCTTATTTTGAGAAAAAACTGCGTCCCAAATTGGACCTCCTATATACCTAATAGCGTGCGGTAGGCACCTTTTGTGACGTACATAAAGGAGGGCCTGTCTGGTCCTCCTTCGTGCATTCTGCTCAGGCTCCACTCAAAGCACAGCTTGGCTCAGGCCTCTCTGGTGCCAAAGCTGGATAAGCCCATGTACCCTCTATATATCTAATAGTGTGCGGTAGGCACTTTTTTGTGACATACATAAAGGAAGGCCTGTCTGGTCCTCCTTCATGCATTCTGCTCAGGCTCCACTCAAAGTCCAGCTTGGCTCAGGCCTCTCTGGTGCCAAAGCTGGATAAGCCCATGTACCCTTCTATATACTTAATAGTGTGCGGTAGGAACCTTTTTGTGACATACATAAAGGAAGGCCTGTCTGGTCCTCCTTCGTGCATTCTGCTCAGGCTCCACTCAAAGCCCAGCTTGGCTCAGGCCTCTCTGGTACTAAAGCTGGATAAGCCCATGTACCCTTCTATATACTTAACAGTGTGCGGTAGGCACTTTCTTGTGACATACATGACGGAAGGCCTGTCTGGTCCTCCTTCATGCATTCTGCTCAGGCTCCACTCAAAGCCCAGCTTGGCTCAGGATTCTTTGGTGCCAAAGCTGGATAAGCCCATGTACCCTTCTATATACTTAATAGTGTGCGGTAGGCACCTTTTGTGACATACATAAAGGAACGCCCGTCTGGTCCTCCTTCATGCATTCTGCTCAGGCTCCACTCAAAGCCCAGCTTGGCTCAGGCCTCTCTGGTGCCAAAGCTGGATGAGCCCATGTACCCTTCCAGGTCCTGTTTTGGTGCTGCTTGACTGGCTCTCACTATTCACCTACACACATCTTTCTCGCACCGCTCGAGGTATATAGGGACGGGCGCCTGACAACAGGCACAGTGCGTCATTACGAAACATGAGCCCCGGCACAGCTAACACCTTCCACAGTGCTTACGTGACTTCGTAGCGGTTGTTAACCCAGAGGACCCTGGCCATTGCAATTCCTCTTCACCTTCTGAACTTTAAAGAAAAAAAAGTGAAAGCCGTTTACAGCTCCCTGTAACACCGAATTAGAGCGCAGCTCTTGAGGAGGAGGAGGGAAGGGTACTGGGGGGTGAAGTGACCTGGGGGGGGTCACGTGACCTTGGGGAGTCACGTGACCATGCCGATGATGTCATCAGTGACGTCACTGATGACGTCATCAGTGACGATGACGATGCGGACTCCGATGACGTCATCAGCGATGATGACGATGACGATGCGGATGTCAGTGACGTCATCAGTGACGTCACTGATGACGTCATCCCGGGAACGGGCCCCTAAGAGCTGCGCTCTAAAACAATTATGCAGCAAAACCAAAGCATGCACTACCTTTAAGCATTTTAGCACCGCTTCTCGGCATCATTGTCGTTGTTGCAATGCTTTGTTTGTTTGTAGTTGAGATGGTGATATCACAACATCTTCCTTGTCATTCATGGTGCTAGCAGTACCTTCAAAGATCACGAAAACATTCAAACTGCATACAGCTGACACTGCAGTGGAATGACCAAAATATGCTGTTGCCATTTCTGCTTGCGTCGGCCAGCTCACCACAATGCGACATCGGGACGTGCCATGTCACAGTGTAATAGGACGCCAGCTACGATTGATGTGGGAACCATCATACACTGCCTGTCTTTGTCGTGCACGTGTTTCACATCTGCCTTGCCAACTGATGCAATTGAAAGAGTTTTTGTTGAAGGCTACTGAGTTGGCAGGTTACGACCGCCTGAGCGTTCATCTAATTGGCGATTTCACTTGGCTACTCGTTTCAGTGGAATGTTTAATATTGATTGTGTTCATGCATAATCTGTTTATTGGCAGCTTTGTTCAAAAGTACCTCAATTGGTCTATCTAAGGAAGCCTCAAGAAAAAGCTTTGCTAGGTTGCACTAGCCTCAACAATTTTTTTTCTTGAGACCGAGATAAGTACACCTAATTTCATTTTGAGCAACCCAGCACACTGCAGAGGAGGAATGACCCAGATTTAGCATGAAGTTATAGGTTTCGCATGAGCACATTCTATTTGTAGTTGAAAAAGAGGTGTCACTTAATTAGAAAGACAAGTGAAACAAAACCATTATTAGGTATTTCGGTTAAGAAATCTGTGCATACTTACGCTCAGCTTTCAGTATTTTGGGCACATTTTGCTTGTAGCTTTGAGTTTATCTATGATAACTATTTTGTTCACTTGGAGCATGTAAAATGCATTGGTTTTCAGTTGAAGTGTATCTCTCGCTTGGCTTGATCAGTATCTACTTCATGTACTGAACGCCTTTTTACAGGGTTTCGTTGCTACAAGAGTCTTGTGCGCTTGTGGGTGTTTGGTGAGTGGTGTCACCAATCACCATGAGCCCCGAGCCCAGCGTGGGTTCAGACACCCTGCATGCCTGGCTGTGCTAGGTGTCCCCGTGTCTGGTGAAACTGGGGTCCTCCCAGTTGAGCCAAGCCCGGGCTAGGTTTCCTTCAAAGGGCCCCCAGGTTAGGCAAGACACCACCCCAGCCGGCGCTCCGCACAAACAGGTGTCCTGCATTGGCTCGCCCAGGACGATTCGGTCAGTCGCTTTGCTTCACCTCTCCTTTCTTCTGACGTTCTTCTACATCCCTGTTTTAGAGCGCAGCTCTTAGGCGGCCGTTTCCGGCTTGAGCGGCGTCGCCGTCGCCGTCGCCGTCGGCGTAAGTGCGCGGTGCATTATGGGTAAATTTCCCCGCTAAATCTAGCGGAAAAATTTCCCCGCTAAATCTAGCGGAAAAATTTCCCCACTAAATCTAGCGAAAAAATTTCCCCGCTAAATCTAGCGGCAAAGTTTCCCAGCTAAATATAGGGGAAAAATTTCCCCGCTAGATCTAGCGGGAAAATTTCTCCGCTAAATCTAGCGGGAAAATTTCCCCGCTTAGCGGAAAATATTTCCCCGCTAAATCTAGCGGGAAAATTTCCCCGCTAAATCTAGCGGGAAAATTTCCCCGCTAAATCTAGCGGAAAATTTTTCCCACTAAATCTAGCGGAAAAATTTCCCCGCTAAATCTAGCGGGAAAATTTCCCCGCTAAATTTAGGGGAAAAATTTCCCCGTAAACAGCGGGAAAATTTCCCCGCTAGATCTAGCGGAAAATATTTCCCCGCTAAATCTAGCGGGAAAATTTCCCCGCTAAATCTAGCGGGAAATTCTCCCCGCTAAATCTAGCGGAACAATTTACCCGCTAAATCTAGTGGGAAAATTTCCCCGCTAAATCTAGCGGAAAAATTTCCCCTCTAAATCTAGCGGGGAAATTTTGGTCACGTGACCGAGGGGTCACGTGACCTGGAAAGTCAGGTGACCGCACCCCCTAGGTCACGTGACACCTTGAGGTCACGTGACCCGCTCCCGAGATCACGTGACCCCCTCCCGAGGTCACGTGACCTCGGAGGGGTCACACACCCTCGGGCGGGGTCACGTGACCCTTTCCCCTATGTCACGTGACCCCCCCCCCCCAGAACACGAGGCCCCCAGTACCCTTCCCTCCTCCTCCTCAAGAGCTGCGCTCCAATTTGGCATTACAGGGAGTTGTAAACGGCTTTGACTTTTTAACTTCTTATCTTTCTGGTGTAATAAATTCTTTGAAAGCGAAGAGGAATTATATAGCCCATGGGTGTTGAAAACCACCAGGGTGTGACATGACAACACCAAATACTTTGCTATGAAAATATCTCGCCCCATGAGAATCCAATGGCCTTGGCACGAACAGGCTTTGCGTGGTTGGAACGACTGGATGTACAGCAGCCTGAGGGTTTTTACCTTTGAATAGACCAATCTCACCAGCCAGTTTCGTTAAGCCGCCACTGCCACAATGCAACAAAAGAACTTCAGTGTTTCTCCATATGAGAGAACCCCGCTGGAGCTTTGCACGTGACGATACGACACGAGCCGTCTTGTGCACTGTCTCCTACCTCCTGTGAGCTAAATGTATGGCGGCATCACGCATGCGTGGAACGCTTAGTGAGATCTGTCTATTGGGACGAATGATGTCAACAATAGATGACTGTTGCCATCTATGGTTAAGGACATTAGGAACCCTAGTCAAGACAGCTGCGTCTGCTGTCTCGGCAACTCCGATATCTCGGTGGGCCCATGGCAGCCCTCTCCCTTGGTGCGGCATGACTGCTGTACAGTGTGGACGGTGTGATCCTCATGCATTCTCTCAGATGCGTGGTGTCTACACCGCTTGTAGAGCAACATTTGGTACTGTGGGTGCGCTGGTGTAAATTAATGGCGACAAATGTATTTTTTCTGGTAAAGTATTTCGTGACACTGTCAACTGGCATGCTTGCAGCCAGGCTAGCAATGGCCGTGGTAAGGTGACTCGCATCCCAAATGTCACAAGATGTCTCTGGCACATTTCCATGACTGCGTTGGATGTGCTCGCAAGGATGGGACATTTACAATAAAAATATAGCAATTCATTCAAGACTGATAAATAACATATTTTTTTAGTGAATCTGTATATGCTTGTAGCTTAATTTCATAATCACTGCAGGGTCAGAAGGTTAATTTACAACAAAATTTGATTGGTGTATTTTTTCTGGTTTTGTAATTTATGGTTCCAGGTGCATCAGCAAAAGACATAGGCAGAGTTGCATGTTATAATTCCAAAAGTTTGGGTCTATACAGCATGAACTAATTGTATTTTTGGATGGTGATCATACCAGAAATAGCATGTTGCTATTATAGCGGTTGCTATTCGTGAACTCAAAAGACTGGAATCTACCTTTTGCGAAATCCCCCAAGCACCCCGGCCCGCGCGCGAAGAATTGTGGGAGAGACTGTCCCTTGCCTGGCCTTGAGATCGCATTGCCTTGTCGCCTCCTCTAAATCCTCTGTTTTTGGATTCTATTACCCATTTTTATACATTCCGGTATATTTTTTATTGCTTCTAAGTGTTTCTATCTTCTTTGGCACGCAATATTTCTTGTATATATAGTATTTTTGTCTTTATTTTGCATTTTTCGGCGGGAGTGCCGACGGAAAACACGCCGGTTCGCGCGTCGTTCCCCGGGTGAGTACTACCGTTGCTACCAATTCTTATCGCGCTGTTAGCGGTTCATTTTGGTTCGTTTGACCCGCGTGCAGTCAAGAGGAGCTGTTTATGAACACCCGCATACATGTCATAGGGGCAGGCAGAGCTCTAAATCAACAATCGCGACGCGAGAGCCGAGTGCGTTGTGATTTGGCCGCCCGCGCTCGCTCCGTTGACTCGCACTGTAGCGTGTGCCTTCGAGTGCCGCTTACTTGACCAAGATACAGAACGCCGCTTTGTCGCCGCGAACCATTGGTCCGAATGTTTTCGAAGCTGAGGCATATATGTAATGCTGCGGCGCGATCCCTTCGCAAACGCCGACGGCTCAATGTCGCGGCTTGAATGCGCCTATGGCATGCCTTCGTAATCTATCTGCTAAGCGGTTGTCAGTTGCCAACGCCCTTTTTCAAGTGCAGAGATGTGTTGCCGCAAATCATTTGTCCGAATGCCTGCCAAGCTGTAACACCGTTCGCCATATCCAACATGCGGTGCCTGAGAAACTGCGCGCAGCGGCGCGAGCCCTTCGCAAGCGCCGGTGGCCCAACGTCACGGCTTGTATGCGCTCATGGCATGCCTTCTTAATCTTTCTGCTAAGCCGTTGTCAATTGCAAACACCCTTTTTCAAGTGCAGAGATGTCCTGTCACTCAGGCAGTCACCTTGAAACTCGCACTTCCTTCCATAATTTTATTTCTTGAGTCAAGGTGTCAGCAACTGACAACCGCCGACGAGATTACTGATCACGAATGCATGCCAAAGGCGCATACAAGCCGCGACGTTGAACCGCCGGCGCTTGCTAAAGGCTCGCGCCGTTGCGTGTAGTTGTCAGGCGCAGCAGCGTTGGATATGCCGAACGGTGTTACGGTTTCGAAGGCATTCAGACAAATGATTCGCGACGGCAAAGCGGCGTGCTGTATCTTGGTCAAGTTAAGCGGCACTCGAAGGCATACGCTACAGTGCGAGTTAACAGAGCGAGCCCGGGCGGCCAAATCACAGCGCACTCGGTTCTTGCGGCGCGATTGTGGATTCAGAGCTCTGCCTACCCCTATGACATGTGCGCGGGTGTCCATAAACGGCTCCTCCCGACTGCACGCGGGTCAAATGACCCAAAATGAACAGCTAACAGCCCGATAGGAATCGGTAGTAAAGGTATTATACTCACTCGGGGAACGGCGCGCGAAGCGGCGTGTTGTCCATCGGCACTCCCGTCGAAAAGGGCGAAATAAAGAGACAAATACTATATATATACAATAAATATCGCGCGCAGAAAAGAATAGAAACACTTAGAAGCAATAAAAAATACACTGGAATAGATAACATAGGCAATGGAATCGAAAAACAGAGTATTAAGAGGAGGCAAGCGACAAAACAATGCGATCTCAAGGCAGAGCGGCCAGGCGAGGGATAGTCTCTCCCACAATTCCTCGCCCGCAGGCCGGGGCGCTTGGGAAAATTGCAAATCGTCTATTGCAGCTATTGTGACTTCGAGATGTAACGAGATTTCAGCTGCTCGTCAGACCATGGTCAGGCGGTGGAATGGACCGTCAATCCTTTGGGGGTGCGTGCTTGTTGGTTTAGATCGTGAAACTTCAAAACCTTCTGTATGCCTTGCGATGTCGAAATGTTGAAAAAGATTTTTCGCGTCAAGCCAGCCTAAAACATCTCTTTGCTACATTGTTACAGGCTTTTCACCCTGTTTCTGTTTTTTTTTTGTTTTTTCTATAGTGATTTAGAACAGCTGTGGGCAACACCGGAGCCTCCGCCGAGCACAGCACCTCATGAGGCAAGCACCAGCAAAAAGATGCAAAATAGAGTTAGCAGACAAGGCCCATCATGTAATCGATGCCACCAGTTCGACAATCCACAAGACCACTTATTGTATGCAATAAATCAGTGGTCGTCGTTAACCTGTCTCGACCACGACATACCAGCAGCGGTGGGATCCAGTGCTTCCCATCAGAAGAACAAAGGCTAAATAAAAATAATAGGAGACGAGTGAACATTGCAGAATGTGCTTCTGCTATTTGTATTGCAGCCACCAACAGGTTGTCAGCTACCCTTGATAGACCCTTTTTAAAAGCGTGCACCATCTATACTACGTTCACCCTGCCGGATCAATTAGCCGCCTCCCTCTTATCACCCAGTGATGTGATTGCTGCGCCATTTGTGCCAAACTGCGCCAAAGTGCTTATTCTGCTACACTTGCTACATTTGACCAAAATGTGAGGAATTTGCGCCAACATTGCACCAGAACTTCAGTCCAATTAAATAATACTGAAAATGTAACAGCTGCAGGCCTCGCTACCGGGGTGAACCGTTAGTGTAGGCTCGTGGCAGGTTTTCAGGACTTTCGATAATCGCCTTAAATAACGTACTATTCGATTTGATTTCGCACCAAGCACTGACAGTACTGAGAAGTTTCGCAACAAGTCTCGTGTTCGTGGTTGGTTAGTTGGCTTTGTTGAGTGTGCTTCTCACCGCATAGTGGTGTAATGCAGTGAAGCAGCAAGTACGAACTAGGCATCGCGATGTTGCGTGTCTTGGTTTGCCGCAGCGCACCCGCGTACTAAGGGGAAAGGTACTCCTCCAGAGCGAGATAGGGTGCAAGAAGGTATGGTATATATGGACTCTTGTAGGTTTATTTTTTTTAATTTTTTTTGTCTGAATTAAGAATTGCAGTTTTGTTATAACCCCCCTTAGAACTTGAAGGACACATAAATCTAGGTGCTCAAAATGATTGTATTTTAACATTTCTTCAGTGGGATTTCGTACCTAAAATAATCATTCACGGCAGCTTGCGCTGTTCTTCATCAGTCGTCGTCTTGTGACAATGTCTGGCACTTCCACAAGCAACTAAGCAGCTAGTGTTTGTTCTCTAAATATTTGCCGTCTCTCCTCACATTTGCAGTGATATAAATAAAAATGAAGCGTGCGGTTATGCTCCAAAACCTCTTTTTGCTTCTCCAAAATGAACTTTTGGCTGCTCCAACAGCTGCTCCAAAATGGCTATGACCAATCACATCACTGCTCTTATCACCTGACCCAACTTTTTGCACGTGGGTAAGGCTGGGAGCTTGATGAGTGGCAAAAGACTGGTCTAACGAGGACGTAGCTTTCACCACAGTCTCAGCTTAGAGGTGAACGGAGTATGGTAGCTGCAGTACCAATTATCGAAGTCTGCCACTGCTTGGGCACGCACTGTGGCCGATGTTGCTTGATGTTACAGAGAAAATTACCTCATCTCAATTAACCTTATGCGAAAGTGCTTGGTAGTCTGACAACACTGAGAGCGTCACTATTTTAATTTTAGCAAGCGTTGTCGGTACTGAAGCACAGTGGAGGGCAGTGTGCGATGGCGCGGCAGCTGTGTTTTCTGCCTTCTGACCATGGAAGTATGGACGAACAGTTTAAGCAGCCTACCGCAACTGTCTGACGAAACCTTCGGAGGCCTGTGCACAAGCTGGCGGCAACCCGCAGTGTGTAAGCTTCCACAGCAAAGGCGTAGGAGGTGCTCCACTGCTTCGACGAGGTTGTTGCCAGCGTGCACAGACCTCCTAGAGCTTCGACAGTTGCGGTAAGTTGTTTAGGCTGTTTGTCCACATTTCATGGTCAGAAGGCGGAAAACAGCTGCTGCGCTATCGTACACTGCCCGTATGGCTCTCTCTGATGCCTCCACCGTGCTTTGGTAGCGAAGACGCTTGCCAACATTAAAATGGTGACGCTCTTAGTGTTGTCAGATCACCAAACAATTTTTCATAAGGTTTATTGAGTCTATTTGACTGGTTGCCATCCTTTTTTTTAAACATGGCATATATCGAAAGCTTTTGGTGCAGTGATTCGTACCAGGGTGGATGCAAAAGTAACCGGAATGAATTTCTGAAGGGCGGGCTGTTTGTAGTGCCAGCTTCCGCCACTAGCACCGCTTTGCAGGACCCCTTCCGGGCGAGTTTGCCGACTGGCATTGTCTGCTATAAATATTTTTTTTTCAAGCACTTTAAAATCTTTTTTTTTCCATGTCTAATGTGAAGGAACAACATGCGGCTGTGAAATATTGCGTTAAGTAAAACTATGCCGGAAACTCTTGTAATGCTTCAGAGAGCTTACAAAGAAGATGCTAATAAGAAATCGCAACTCTATGAGTACTTTTCACGCTTTAAGACTGGTGAATTATTGATCGATGACCAACCTCGTTCTGGCAACCCTCAACTGAGGAAAACCCAGAAAAATTTGGGCACTGTTCACTCCGAGTTTGTTCCTCTTGGTGAATCTGTTAATCAGGTGTTTTACCTGGGAATTTCGCAACACTTGTGAAACTCAGTAAGGCAGAAATGCCCCGATATGAGGGAAAGGGGGAATGATAGTTCCATCACAACAATGCCCCAGCAGACACTGCCCTCTCAGTGCAACAATTCTTTATCAAAAATGGCCATGACACCGCACCTCCACCTCCCGTATTCTCTGGACCTTGCCCCGTGTGACTTTTTTCTGTTCACCCATATGAAAAGTCTTGAAAGGAAAACATTTTATGAATGTGGAACGTCCTTCAAGTCACGCATTGCAAAAAATGAGGAATAATTTTGAAGCGCTTACGGAAAAAATTCACAACGTGCCGCTAGATCCTTAGCAGACGACGCCGGTCGGTAAACGGACTTGGGAAGGGTGCCGCGTAGCGCTGCAAGAGGTGAACCCTTGTCACCTGAAATTCATTCCGGTTATTTTTGGTTACCCCCTCATACTTTTTTTTTATTGTTAAAACTTTAGTGTAAATCATATCCCCTTTTTGTGTTATACATATTTCTAGGTATTTTTTTAGAATGGCGAGATGACTGCGATGTTGCATATATTGATGATTTAATATCTTTGTAATGCATACATAACATTGTTTTTTGGTTAAATGTTCCCTGTTTTCATGTAAGTTTTCTCGTTTGTTTCATATTCAAAGGTGCCAAAAAGAAAGCTGCAAGGTTGTTTCTGGCTTCAGAAAGTATCATTACTATAATTATTATAATTTGATAGTGCAGTGCTGGAAAAAGACTCCTTTTCAGATTTCCATTTCCACAATGTTTCAAAAGTATCTACAAGGTTGTTTTAAAAGTTTTATTTACTTTTTAGAGGAAAATATTTTCAATATAAAATTGTATAATCAGGTTTGGAAAATAAAAGAATACAAACAATTGCCACATGAACACTTTGTCTTCATGATAGCCACTTTATACTTATATATACAGTATAGTTTTGGTGGTGATGCCCTAATGTATTGAGCTTAATACACTGTGTATATCAAATCTCCCCATACTTGGAAAGTGTCAACCTTTTGCTGTCAGCAGAAAACTGAAAGAGTTATAATAATTTGATACGAGTGTATATGTTCTCCAAATGCAGCACCAAAACAAAAAAAAAAAAAAAGAAACCCCGGCTATGCTAGTTGTTTTTGTTTCTTTTACAGGCACCCCAATCGTTTTTTGTTTTTTTTTACAAGTATAATTTAGAGGATTTTAAAGTGGAGCGAGTAGAGCGTCTCATCGGTCACTCCATCAAAATGGGAAAGCGTGCCGCCAGTGTTTGCCCGCTACAATTGTCACCTATTCTCAGACACTAAATTTAAGTAAAAAAAAAAGAACGAATTAAACAACACAAGACTAAGAATTATGTTACCTTTAGCCGATTACTGACTAGGAATGCAGATATTATTGTAACTTTTGCTGCTATTACACGCGCGAAACGACCATGGGGCAACATGGCTTTAGTAAGCTTATCAATGCGTGAATCTGAAACCGAAACTGATCGGGAGCATGTCGCGCGGTGTTACTTTAGCTGATTACTTTCATATCATGTTGCCCCTCGAAGCGCTGGATTAAGAGAGATGTCTAGCCTGCCAATTTAAATACACAGAGCACCTGTATGCTAATAATACTTGCAGACACTCGTTGTATTCATCTAGAAAACGGCGGGAGTGACTTGCCTAATCCTCGTCAGAACATAGTAGGGCATATATACGATTCGGGTGGGTAGGGTGGTTAGAGTAGAGAGTCGGGGTGGTGTTGTGCTTCAGTTGCTTGTGCCCAGTGTTGTACTGTTGATATGGTTGATATGTATGTGCTTGTAACAGTGCTTGGTGTCGTGGTTGATGTGTGCTGGCGCATGAGTTGGTGTGCGGTGTGCAGTATACGTAGTTCAGCAGTAAGAGTCGGGAATGAGCTTTTTTTTTTTTTAGTGCCACATAGCGGTTTCTACCACACTTCCTAGGTGGCGCAAGCTGCCTCCTGATTCAATAAGCTAGGTGTTGTACAGTCCTGTTGCTTTTGACTACAAACAGCTGGCATGCGGTCCATTGGGCGCGGTACGTGCTTCTCAGCTTGATAACAATCGTAATAATTGTGCCACTCAGCCAGCTAAATGATTGTTCTGTGTCGAAGAGCTGCGAAGTACAGGCAGCAATGGATAACCACGTCGGTTGAGGTAGACCCAAACAAGAATAGATAGGGGAAACAAAAAAATAAAAAGAAAGATAGCGGGGCGTTGGTGCGAGTTTAACGCCTCCCGTTGGTGTCGACGAAGGTGCCCAGCGATTCATCGCCGCATACGACAGGCACGCGTTGTCTTCAATAAAGTCAAAAGCCCATTCCTCGCGTTACGATTTCTTTTTTGAGCGTTCTCTGCCGGCGGTACAAATACAGTCAACCTAGCGAGATGCCGTCGGGTGCAATCGCGGCGATTCCGGCAAACACGCTGACATCCTTCCGGCTAATAGGTACGGTACCGGTGTCTAAGGACGGATGTTTAGAGTGTCTGATGGCGCTTGGAAGACGCCGAAAAGGCGTACGCGCCCTATTCTCTCACTCGGCCGAAAGCCGCGCTGTTCGCTAGGCCTTACCGGGAAATCCGAGCCTCGCTAACGGCTGCCATGTTGCTTTTGGGGGTAGTCAAATTTGACTACAAGTGCAGTCGTCATTTTTACCCTAGGGGTCGTTATAATTGGGGCAACTTTTTACCACCCCAAAGGTAAGTCGCCTGTGACTACCTTTTTTCTTAGAGTGCAGCAGGGGTTGAGCGGCACTCACACAGTTTGCGTGTGCATGCAACACCAAAATTTTAAGCTCATGCTTCATGCTACAGGATTAGACAAAAGCACCGAAGAACTTCTATCAACTACAGTATGTGGTCTACACAATGAAGAGTGCATGCTTGACAGGTGTGCCAAACGCCCAAGTACCGATTTTGCTGATACTTTGCTCCGCAGCACTCCACTTCTTGACTCCGAGGAAACGAATTATGTCCATGCGTACAGTGGGTTAGCGGGGTGCGTTGCCAACTGGAAATCATTGTTGTGGCACCAGACGAGTTCCGCGAAAAATTCTTAGATATGCTGAAGGCACTGAAGGCTCACCACTTTGTGAGCAAACAACAGGCACGATACTTGCGGGAGTGCGAAGCAAACATAGGCAAACACGAGGCAATAGTACTCATGGACTTCGCTGAAAATTATAGTTTCATCGTGCAGGACGCCCCGCAATCCTACCACTGGGTGAGTACTCAGACATCAGTACACCCCGTTGTTACTTACTTTCGCAAGCAAGAAGCCACCACCCAAGAGATTTCTATAAAATCATTCAGTTTTATTTCTGACTGCCTAGAACACGACACTGTGGCAGTTTCTGTATTTCAGAGTGCAGTAATTAAGATATTGAAGCAAGACCTTCCGCAAATTAGAAAAATTCCCTAATTTTCAGATGGTGTGTCCTCTGCCCCCAGTACAAGAATAAAAATTAAAAAAAAACTTTGCAAACCTCTGTCAACACAAAAATTATTTCGGCATTTCCGCTGAATGGAATTTTTTTCGGAACGTCCCACGGGAAGAGTGCTTGTGACGGAGTCGGGGGTACAGTGAAGCGTCTGGCAGCAAGGGACTGTCTTCGAAGTCCCTTCGAGAACCAAATCATGACCCCCCGCAGCTGTTTACCTGGGCCAAAAATAACATCGAGGGCATAACAATACTTTGGGTGCCGAAAAAAATGGTTGAAGAAAAACGAGCTTGACTGACTCCAAGATTTAGCTCAGCGGTCCCCGTCAAAGTGACACAAAGTTACCATCACTTTAAGCCTAGTCACCATCTACACTACGTGCTGGACTTACGTCCTAGTCAGCAACGCAAGAATTTGTCATTTCAAAGCCGATTTAAACACAAACGACGCGTGAGCCTTCAACGGCGCGCATTCGTCAACACCACATCGCCTCGTCGTTTGAGATTGGCCGTTTATGGGGCTTTTGTGCTGCTGTTTGCATCTGTCCCGACGTTAACAAGAGAAAGGGATTGCGTTGTATATGTAGGAAACAGCTAGCTTACTAATGGATGCCCCCAACCGGCAGCGCTAAGCATCTCCTGACATCGAGACACTGGAAGATCACAGGAGGACATCGCCGCGCAAAACGGTCGAAATAGGAAAAGCCATAAAGCAACAAGAGTGAAAAACAGCCCCTTTTCACCAAGATGCACCCGACAACTCTAGGTCCTGCTCTCTGCCTGCGTGGGCACACCGTTACACCGTCGCACGCTTCGCCGGGCTCCGCGGTGCCGTGCTGTGCAGAGAAAAGGCACAAGGAACGACGCCAGGTTGCGACGTAAAAGCTCAACTTCAAAATGTTTTTTTTTTTCGTATTTATAAAAAAATTGTTTTAATTAAACTTTCAAGAACAGAAGGCAATAACCTCTTCTGTAAAAGTCACCATGTTTCGCATTTTTCTTTCGACCACCTCAAGGCAGAATTGACGGCTCTTTAAACAGCAAAACGAATTTTTTCACAAATGAAGTTGTTTTTTTCTGCAAGATATTTAATTGTACGGTCCGAAACCTTTTTTTTTTTCAATATATGCACAGGGCTGTCAATAAGAATTTTTGATCACCTGCAGCAACGAGATAGTTTGTAACCAAACCATCAAAAAGGCTAAAATTCTCATATATCACTTTTTTTTTTAAATTGCTTTAAGCGAATATCCATGATCCTTATTACAGAACAATCAAAATACCATGTGGGTTTTAGGAAAAAATAGTCCACTGTTCAATAAAAATATCTTAATTTTTATCAATTAATAAATGACTCCTAGTTTTACTCCTTTTTTACGAGTTCAAACCGCCATCACCCCATGAAATTTGTTTCTCGTCAAAAATATTTTAGAGAAGCACCACAAACATTATGGTGAAGAACCATTAATTTTATTTTAGGAATCGGAGGTCGCCGTGGGACCTTTGGCATGGCATGAAAAAGTCCACGTCAGCTGATGCCGCCCGTCGATTAGGCATCGCGTTTCGGAGTGTGAGGAGCCGCCCTCGGGTACAAATTGCACAACGGGCCTGCTATGGCGACGCACTGGCGGCACCTCCGATTAGTACACAATACCCGCCGTTTCTTCCCTTACAGCCAGAAAAGAGAGACGAGGGGAAGCGGGCAGCAAACTCCGTTGTTTTTTTGTGGACCTAATCGCTTCGGCTATCGTCGCAGGTGGCGTGCTGTGCGGCGAACAGGCGTTAAGAAGCGACGCCGGGTAGTGGTGCGAGAGTTGAACTTCAAAAATCGTTTTCTCGCTTTAAAAAAAAACAAAAACTCTGATTAAACTTTCAGAATCAAAAGACGATCAATCGTTATTCCAAACCCATCATATTTTGTATTTTTACTTGGACCACCTCAGGGTGGAATAAACGGCTGTTTATGCATAAAAAGTTAAAAACACACTTTTTGGCAACTTCAGGATTTGTTTTACCGCAAGATGTTTAATTGAGCGGTTCAAAATATTTTTTTATAGATTATATACCTAGAGGGGCAGCCAGTAAAAAGTTATATTAGGTCACGGGAGCAATTATATATATATTAAATAAAATGACAAAAATGTTTATTTTTTAATAAAATTATGTATTTTAAGAAAATATTTAAATTAACCAAAACTGCACAAACCCAACCACATTGTAAGTCGACAACCGTGCAAATTTAAGAAAAAAATATTGTTAGGTGTTTCATAAAAAGATGATTTTTCGTCAATTATTGAGTGATACCTAGTTTCACGCTGCTTTCAAAAATTAAAATCGCGCTCACGTCATCACAAATTTTTGTTTCGTCAGAACTATTTTAGGGCATGGCTACGGACATTGCGGCCGAAGCCCATGAATGTTTTTTTAGAAATTAGATGTGGTCAAGCGCAACGTCTGGGACGTTTCACGTAGAATGACCCTGCGCCTTCCAAAGAGGCACGCGACGTTTTTAAATCCCTGAAAGAAAAAAAAACAGAAAAAAAACAGTGATAACATTATTTGCACATCTAAATATGTTTGTCCTCTGTTGGTGTACGGCAAGAGTGTGTTTGTTGGAAGGTTTTTCGAGGTTAGCCCCCTTTTGTCTTGAAACTAATTTTAGCTCTTGTAAAAGCGGGCTCGCGCCTGTTATTGTCTAGCTCTCTCTAAGTCATATACTTATAATAAATTGGTGTCTCCTTGGCGAACATAGCTCGCCCTTGTGTGGCCCGAAAACAGGAGTTTCGTTGTTGAGATAATTGGCGTGGAGTTTTCGCCTTTCCGAGTATATTTTTGGTTCTTCAAAGCGGAAACTTCGTGTTGAACAGTGTTGTGCAAGGCAGCGGTTAAACGATAAGCAATCTCTTGATAAAGTAATTTATTTATGGTGTTTTTGAATTATATGCCAAAATTCCGACCATTCTGTTTGTGACCGTGTGTGTAAAGCTAGTAATTGACGTTTTTTTTTTTTTTGGGTGGTTACACGTTTAACATGGTAGGTTAGAAACAGGAAGCGCTGAATATTTTAGATATCAGCTCTTTATAAATCTAACAAGTTTAGAATATTTCGTAATTAAGTCTTTGGTCTTTTACTAGACATCTAGGTAATAATATAAATGAATATTAATGATACACATTTTTTAAAACCGGACACGACGGACGAAAAAGGGGACAACACACAAAACGTCTCAACAATGCTTTGCAGCAATGCTTTGTACAAACTAAGTGAGGTGATAATAAGAGAGAGAGAAAAAAAAAAGTTCAAGACGAGATGTATCCTGGCTAAAAGTTGCTGTGACGTGGGAAGTTCTGGAAGACGTGTGGGAGAGATGCTATATAAACGACTGTTCAAATAAAATTTAGTAGCTGCGTTTGAGACGTTTTGTATGTTGTCCCCTTCTTCGTCCGTCGTCTCCGGTTTTCAGAAATGTGTAACATCAACCAGCTCGCCTGCCTACTTACTTTATCTTCAAAAATATTAATGAGCCTTATAAGAATATTTTATATTTTGTTCGCCACTTGATAAATCATTAATCATGTCAGAGGTGCCAGTTTGTATTACAGGTGACTCGCCGAAAAACGCGAGCTAAAATATTATTTCTACTCATTATGTTTTTGACAGCATTTATTAGTATATTTATTTGATTTCTAATAACGATAGGGAAGAAGGAGGATCCGGGATGTACAGAGAAGCGGGACACTTTAATGACACATCCGCTAAAGTCTCGATTGACAACACCTATAAGCTGGCCCAGCGGTGGTCATCTTGAATTTGTTCGAATCGATGCGGCCTTTTTTGTATATTATTTTAATTAATTTTGACGCTTTTGCGAAACTGTCGTTTGGTTAATTCTGACAGCTTTTTGGACGTTGCCTAAAACGTCTCATTGTTACCATGATATCGTTAAACGTTATTAAAAAAATTAACAAATTGAATTTCGGTCCCTGATTTTGGTCTCATCGATTACGATATTATAACTATACAGGGCGCTTCTCTAAGGTTCCATAAATTTGTTTTATAAAAAGCCGTGAAAGCTACAATAAACCGTTCTTCACTGGTGAGTTATACGTTCAGGGGGCATAATATAGGAGGTTAATCGTCACGAAAAGTCAAATAATTAACTAAAATTTTGCCATCGAGTTTTTAGCTAACGAAAAAAAAAAAAATATAGTTTCAATTAAAAAAATGAAAAGAAAAAACTTGCTCAGCTTCATTAGAAATCGCGGAAGCAATCAATTTTAGAAAGACATTGGCGTGTGGCAAGTGCGCCAGTTCGCTGAAGTTACTTTTCGTGCGAACGGTGCCAGGCTGGCGGCACAAAAACCTGGATGATAAGAGACAGAAAACCCCAGACATGTACGTAACGCGGTACTAGTAATAAGTTAATTCTACCTAATTACTTTATTTGGTAACGAGTGACGTATTTAGTTTCTTTTTTTTTCAAAAGGAACGAGTAACCCACTTAGTTACGTCTAAGGTCAAGTAACGAGTAACGGTATTTCGTTACTTCTAATGAGTAACGTGTACAACGCCGTTTTAACAGCCCCGTTTTAATTCTAACCTCAGTATGCCTCTATCACACCAAAGGCAGATGGGCAACCCGTAAAACAACAAAAAAGTATGACAGTATAGAAACGTTCACCGCTCAACACGTCAGTCGAGCTTCAGAGTTGGGGATTCCCTTCACCCAGCGAACGGAACAAAACTCGTTGGCTGAGCCTTCTAGAATCGTGTACAGAACGAAGGTAAACCCGAAAGCTGCCAACATGGGAAGGCACAAAACCCATTGTCAACTTGGGACTTTCGAAACAGAGAGAACAAAAAAGAGAGGGGAATCCCAGATTTACCAGCCCTTCCTGAAGCAGAAAACTGCCTTTCCTTCGAGTGCGCGTGAGCAGAACGACTCTTTAGCGTCGCCGGAGATGTTTTCCCAAGGAGGCGAGAAACAAAGCTGATAATAACTTAGAGAGGAGGGTACTGCTTAAGTGCAACGACTACTAAAAAAAATCAATAAAGCATGAAACGAAAGCCGTTGTGTATTTGGTCATCAATACGAGAAAAGGAACTCGTTACATTTTGAGGTAACTTAACGCGTTTATCATGAGAATCGGGAACGATTAACGTATTTAGTTACTGTTTGAACGATTGACGAGTAATGGTATTTAGTTACCTATTGAACTTTTTAACGAGTAATGGTATTTAGTTATTTTTTTGGGGTAGCGTGTGGATGTCTGGAAAACTCGCGCGGGTGCGTTTTGGCAGCTCCAGGCTGGCGCCTGTTGCACGAGGTTCAACTTTAGCGCATCACCGAGCTTTCGCGCTTCATGTCTTTTCAAACTTTACTAATTCAGTTGTTTTCGGTGTGCTCTGCATGATTCTAATCGACTCTTTTCGAAATTCAATACGATCTGATGTCTCCAATAGCAGTTTGCCTTTTACCATACTAATGGTGGTAATGGACCTGAAGTCTGTAGGATTTTTCCTGGCACCATCACTTTCCCTAGTCAACAGCAGTCGATATATGTGTTTTTTTACCTTACAACTCATTCTGGATTTCTTAGTTTCGATAATGACAAACATACAACCGGCAAGAACGAAGCTCCCACCGATATTGAAGCCATGATAACAATTATACATCAAGGGGCTGTAAGACCGATTATGAGCCGCCAACAGATTGACTGGACCAGAGTTCGGAATGAACGCTAACGCAGCTCTTGTATTCAATTCCTGCGTTGCATCGTACTATCGTCTTGAATGTATAGGGCTCGCATCATCCGTATCGTAGCATCTTCAACTTCTTACGTCATCAGTAACCACGAGGCCGCCATTAGCACGAAACATACGCCATTCACATGGTTGGAAAAAAAAACCGAGTCTGCGGGTAAACGACACAACACTAAAAAGTGACTAAATAGAGACTTTTTAGTGCTGTGTCGTTTTCCTGCAGTCTCGGGGTTTTTTCAACCATGTGCAATGTACACCAGCTCGTTTGCGCCCTTACTTTTTGTTCATACGCCATTCCTTCCTCGGGTGATGATAGTGATTAAGGGGGCCAGACTCAATTCCAGAAAGGGTCTATTGTAGTTACAGAATGTAAACTAACGCCTCTAAGTCACTTTAGACGGCCTGAAAAAAATCAGTTTCTCAACGTATCGCGCTGAAATTTACTACAGAGGTGCAAGCAGGTAAAAAGTTTACATAAAAAAAAATACTTCGCTAAAAACAAAAAATCTGTTCTGGGCAGTTTACGTTGCCGATTCGCAGAGAATGCACGCGTAGAGAGGGGTGCCGCCGACAGATGGCACACGTCGCGTCAAGGGAGCGCCGGCCGTTTCGGGTTCCTTAGCGAGATCGTCTGCTATCAACCCGAATCAGCCGGCGCTCCCTCGACGCGGCGTACGCCATCTTTCGGCAACACCTCTCTACTCGTGCGTCGTCTGCGAGGGTTTGGCGTAAATTTCCCTAAACGTTTTTTTTTCCCAGTGAGGCAAGTTTTTTTTTGTTTTGTTTTGTTTTTTCACTCTAATTTTTATTACCTACTTGTACATCTAAACTTTAGCGCGATACGTTGAGAAGCTGATTTTTGCGGGCCGTGTAAAGTTCCTTAGAAGCGCTAGTTTACACGCTGTATATGTTTATATTCACCAATTGAAATGTCAATTAACACATCTTAGCTTATTGTCCTACTTATCCTGGCAATTCGCCCTGTGCGTTATGTCCCCCAGGTCGTATTACTCACCTGCACAAAGGGCATTAATGTCACCCTTCAAAGAAAAACCAACGGCTACTTTTTGTATTAGTGTCAAGAGACGCTGTCGCCGTCAGTGGCAGGTAACGCAGACGTCAGTAATGTAAACATGAACATGCATTATTTTTATCGGTAACGGTGACACGCGTTCCTTTTATTTCGATGTATGGTAGTTTTATAACGGGCTACGTTTACTTGCAAGTAACGAGTAAAATATTTTGTTACTTTCTTTCGTTAATGCCTTCAAGATTTCTGAAGTCTAAGTGCCTAAAGTAACGAAGAAACCATTGAAACGCAGTAATATCATTGATGCAAAAACATAATAAAAATAGATCTTGCCGAAATATGCGTAAAGCATGTCGGAACAAGTACAAAATAATCACGCGCTCGTCGTAGTGTGAGGCAACATTCTGAACAAAGTAGCAGAGGACAACGCAGGTAGCACTTCGGAGAAGCGCCTAACTTTATGGAAGTAGGAAGCTTCTGGAGGTGACATGACGCCATCAGAGGTGAAGCCAGAGGTGTAAAGGGACACACTCCCAACGATGACCAAGACCAAGAGACGCCATTGGACGAGAAGGGGAACTCTTGGCGTCAAGTCAGCTGGTCTCTTGGTTTTTGTCAAAGTTAGGGGTGGGTCCTTCCACATTTCTGGCTTCACCACTTGTCCCGTCCAGAAGCTTCCTACCTCGCTGCCTAACTTGGAAGAAGCCTGTATATTCTAGGGATCTTACCTGGGCTTCATACGGAATTATTGCGTGCGAGGGCACTTTTTTTTGTGCGTTCCTGTGGCTTTTGTTTGGCTCGCCACATAATTGCCAATGTGCCTAAACCATTGTGCCACGTATGAGCAAAAAAAAATAAAAGAAAATAGTAGTGCAACCTAAATCTTGCACTTGTTTGGCGATTTCGGACCAATGATGCCAGGTGACGGTCGCCGAACTCCTAATTTTGACACTTGTTTGGTGTATTAGGGCAAAGATACCTGCAGACTGTGGCCAAGAAAGGTCAAGTTTGATTCTGCCTTGAGTTCTTTGGGGTTTTTTAGACCGTGAACTACCAGGAAAAAAAAAACAACAAAAAACAACTTTCGGTCCAAAGTTCTGTACCATCTCACAAAGAACTAATCAAGGTATCCGATAATGCACAAAAGTAATACTTGATCGACTTGGGAAAAAAGCAAAAAAGGCGAGATCAACGAGCTAATCGGTGTCGCACTTAAAAGCAACTTGGCTGCGTTTTTCTTTGTGTTTTTTTTTTGTTTTGTTTTGTTTTGTACTCTGATGTACTACGTGGAGGAGTACGCTCCTATGAGTTTCTAATTAGTTCCTGCTCATCAGGCAAAATGTGACCCCTTTAAGTGCGCTTCTAATATGTGTAGAAAGAGAACGCGTCTTGTGACACACAATATTCCCCTCCTAAAAAAGAATTCGCAGTCTGAAAAAAAAAATGGCTTGCACCTAAAGCCTGCGGAGAGCGGATATATATTATAATTTATAAAGTACGGCATGACCGACGCATGTACTAAATTTTCGGGATAGCAACAGATTTCACTGATAGGCGCCTGGATATAAAAAAGAAATGACCGCATCTCCACGTGATGAATGATGTTTATCGGGGCGAAGCTCTGGTGGTACTGATGATACTGATTTTATTGTTCATAGGTAGTGCTGATGGTGCTGATTTTTTTATTGCTCATAGGTAGAGTGCTGAGTTCCGGGTTGCGTTTCGACTTCAATATTACTGCTTTATGGTCGGTAAAATGCAGAGCCAGCGGTTCTTCTAGCGGATCAGCTTGGATCCGCTAGAAGCCTTGAGAACGCATCTCCACCGCTTAAGTCAACGGCCCATGTCAGATAGAGAATGTGTAGTATGAAATGTGGTTATATACGCATTTGAGCATTTGACCGCAGCGCCCTCTCGTCTATAAAAGTTGAGCCAATGCATGCAAATTTTAACTAAATTATATACGCATTTGACCGCAGCGCCCTCTCTTGTATAGACGTTGAGCGGCTACATGCAACGTTTCATCCATGACATCCCCAGTCTTGAGTTACTACCACATCTCAGTGCCTTCTACTCGTCCCGCAGTCGTGGTCGAGTGGTTAAGGTGATGGACTAGAAATCCATTGGGGTCTCCTTGACTGCGCAAACATTTGTTTTCTTTTTATGTGAGCACGGACGCCGGCTGGCCGGCCGGACGGACGGACAAGGCTACACCCTAGGGAGCTTCGCCCCTAAAAATATATATATATAAATATATATAAATGAATTTGTGCAGATGAATGAACCGTACTTAATCCGATGAATTAAAGAATCCAAGTTTTCAGGAACCGGCCGAAAGCCAAAAAACGGCGGAGCCAGGATTTTGGCTTTCGGCGGGTTCCTGAAAACTTGGATTCTTTAATTCACTGGATTAAGTACGGTTCATTCATCTGCACAAATTCATTTATATGCTCCTCGGAGACCACGTACGATGGTGTGAAGTGCCCGTGTTGTATATATAAATATATATATATATATATGTATAGAAGTACATTTTTTATTGAGCTTTGTTGGTTATGATTCATGGTTTTCGAATCTGAAATAGTGTCGTAACAAAAAATATGCAAGAAAAATATAAACAAATATCCTGAGCTTTTTGTTATATCCCAAAGCAACTGAGGCTATGAGAGATGACCTCAAGCCTCCTTGAGAAAGGATACATCTAGGGTTCTAACCCTCCACTTTGACTTTCCTGAGCCGGAAACTGAACCTCAAATGCAGGGGCACATTTCAAATTCTTACTATCAGGCTTGGCATAAAATATGGCTGGTATCGATGTGCATATAGAGTTCCTTTCAGTTTTAAGACGGAACACTATATGCCAGGGGTGGCCAAACCGCGGCTCGCGAGCCGCATGCGGCTCTTTGCTGGTCTAAGTGCGGCTCGCGGATCCCTCGTAAGGAACCCCCCCCCCCCCCCTCCCCCCACTCTTTTTCGCGGTTCCCCAGGGAGGGAGGTGAGGGTTTCAGAATAAAGTACAGCTTAGAGGTTTGGCAGCCTTGTGCCTCCATACGTACAGTCTACGTACAGTCGAACCGCTTTTCATTCGTATGTTTCTATTGACCTTTTTCTATTTATTGTTGACAGAGTTGGCCGAACCCTAGGGGAAAAGGCATCAATGACAAAAACTGTCAAACCTTGCATGTGCTTTGGCTTGGGGTCGAGGAAATATTCTGTCTTGTGGCCTTTTTCACTAGCCGGTGATACTTGTCATGTGCTCTGAACAAACATTTGCCCCCCCCCCCCCCCCTCTTTCCCCGCGGCTCTTAGAAATGTCGTGGTTTTGTTTGCGGCTCTTAGGCCGGGTCAGCCTGGCCACCACTGCTATATGCTTAAGCACGTGCTTGCAGACTGAAGCGCTCGGCAAGTTCCTGATTTTTGATTTCGATGCGCTACAAGGCGTTTTTATATGCAACAACAAATTACCGCAACCTCCATTACTAAATAGCTCTGGGCACAATTGCCGGGCTCAAACCGCGGACAATGGAACTCACACCCGCAATTTTGTTATCGCTGAGGAGCTCATCAGATTGCAGCATGGCTTGACTCGACCAGTAAACCAATCGTGACGCGACGAACGCCGTCTTAATTCCCCAGCCAGGCCTCATCATTAGTAAAACATTGATAACTGTGTCCACTTTGAACACAGATGACGCAGAGAAGCCAATCACCGAGTGAAGGGAATGACACAAACTGAAGAATTACGTGAGAGTGCCACTTGTTGTATAGACCCTGACATTTTAAGAAACAAACGGCGCAGCGACTCCCGGGCTTCTTAACTACTATCGCTGTAGAAGCTGCTTGATCAGATAATTTTCAGAGAAGAATAAACCCTCTTCAAAACGCCATGAAGCCCCCTTTTGCGGTGGCCAACGCTGACGCAGGCCTCTTGTCCAATGAATGCTCAAAATAAGTGCCTAAATAATAGACAGTTTTAGTGGACCGTACGCTATAGGTTTGCGTACGCAAGGAAATTGCGGGTCGTGAGTGCGCATACGCAGAACGCAATAGAGGGGCTAGCGTATTGCGTACGCACGCAACGCTGGGGACTTTGCGTTGCTGGCTAGCGGGCCTTGCGGGACGGTCTCGAAAGATCTCGGACCCAACGAGAGCGCCAGTTTCAAGATGGCGGTTGCCTCGACTGGCGCAGCAAGGGCGACGCGATGTTTTCGAAGTTCTGTGTTACGTGAAATTGCGTGGTGTTCAGCTCGGCGATTCTTTCTGGGTGGGACCTACCGCGGTCGAATCAGATCGCCCTGCAGCTGAAGGAGTGCACAGTGGAAATGTCCGCCGCTCGCAGTGCGCGTCGACGCTGCGATCTGCTCAACGCTCAGCCTATTCCCACAGTTCATCGCCGACGGACATCAGGGTCATGAACTTCATTCCGTGATAGCATTGATAAAAGGTGCCGTTTCGACGGGACGACTGACGGAGGCTCCGTGATTGAATTTGGCTACGCACTCGTACTAGCCTCTGTACCCCGCAGAAAAGCGCGCTTGACGAGGCAGCTGTGGCTTGGTTTAATCTGAAATAAAACGATTGGACACTTTTTATTTTTCAATATGTCTTTCCAGGAGCATGGTTGCTCTATAAGCACGCGGAATTCTACGGCTCTAGCAAATTTAACCAAGATCATGCACGGTGTTCACTCGAAAACGTAACGCACAACTAAATTCGGTCCGAGCAGGTCATTTTTAGCATACGCTATACTATTGCGTATTGCTTACGTAAGATCCAGCAACGCTATACCAAAACTGTCTAATGGCACACTGAGATGATTGGCGGAGCAGCTGCTAGAGGGCGCGCGCATTTGGAAAGGCTCCATTGCGCGAGTACGCCAACCAGAACGAGCGCATTATGTTTATGAATTTACGAAAAGAAAGATGTATTAATCAGCACGCTTTTGCCAGATGCGCCAGAAAACATATAAATTCGTCTAATTTCCCACGCATCTGCACACGTTGGGCGGGGAGGCACTCACTTGATCGAATGACATTTTTGCGAACGCCCACGTTTCACCGAATGACACTTTAGCGAATAGTCGGCCGCTGCGAAGCGGCGTTTACGGGCGGGCCAAGTGTGTTCACATTTTTGTAATGAGCCGCCGCAGACTGTCGCCGCGAACTGTCGTAAGCGCAGGGCGGAGGGTGGGTTAACACGCGCCGACGTTATTCGCTGAAACGTAGATTCGCTCAAGTGTAGCTGTTCGCTAAAACGTCATTCGCAAACCAACGTTAATAGAACTCAGTTGGGAAACTGCCATAGGAGCCTGCTTTGAAAAAAGTGACTCCGATGCGTACTCGAAAATCGAACTATAGACGCTGTCGAAACGCCGCCACTTCTCCGGCAGCTGCCAGTACGGAAACTGCACGGCTACACGTACCGGTCCTTTCCAGTCGCCCAAAGGCCGGTGGCTCCATCTCGCAGTAGCTATATAAAGCTACTTTCATATTTTGACAAGCCGCTACAGGGCGGCGCTGTAATCGTATATAGTTCGGTCTTGATGGGGTGGACGCGTTTTAGTCCCTAAGTTTTTGGATTGAGTCCCAAAGATTTTCGCCTTTGGCCGGGCTCTTTTCGTTGGCCAGATCGATTGGTTCACCTTCGGTTGAAAAGTAGATGCGTGGGCAATTTGTAGGGCTGTTGTCTAGTCGCTCTTTCTTAAGGAGAAAGCCATTTCGTTCTATCGGCTTTTGTCTCCGAGAACTTGTGTTCCTAACTAGCAAAAAATAAAAGATGGAGTAAAAGTGTGAAATCGCCCTCTGAGCGTCCATACCTGCTGTTTTTACGTTCTGGCGTTTACTTCCGGTGCACCCTCCTCTAGTTGAAAAGTCTGTTGCTTGGGGCAGTGTACAGAAGTTTAAAAACGGCCGTACTTTTTTACTCCCCCCCCCCCTTATTTTTGTTTGGTTGTTTGAATCGGAGCATGCAATTTCACTGGAGTCGGATCATTTATTCTACTTTTTTTTTTCGTTCCAGTCTTCTGTATATATGTTTTTGCCATTTTGCTAAAAGTGTGCATCTCCCGACAAACAAGAACTCCACCTTCTTTTCAATTTTCCTTCGGGACTTTTCAATACCTTCTACGCGATGTTCGTTTCCAGGAATCTCTGGATAAAGGAGAAGTTCCACTTGCGAAAGCGCTCGCAGCTAATTCTTTTTATAGCTTCATCTTTCGACATTGAGTAGGTTCGTTCATTTGTATGCATTAGTACAGGTTCCGAATTTAATAAATAAAATTCGCCCTTTTCAGGGGCTTCCGCAATAACCTTGCTGCGAAATTCAAGAAGACTTCTGAAGTCTTTTGTCATCATTCAGCTTCTGATGGTAGGCGGCCGTGAGTCGCGCGAGATATTCCTGCTTCGCTGACCGCAAACACGTAATGACAGAGGATGTCCTTCTATTTAATATTAACTTTAATATCGACATCTTTCATTTGTATGGTTTTGAAGCAGACGATCTGCCCTGCATTAAATACGTTTCGTTTGTATATCTTTTTAAAGAAATAATATTTTAGAAGCCTGAAAGTAGGAACCGACATTTCGCTAAAAAACTCATTTTTTGCCAATTCTATACGCCTCGCAAGTGGGCTCATTTTCGTCTTCTGCGCATGAGAAAGGAAGTAGCGCTGACGTCAGAACGCCGAGCTCTGATTGGCTGATCGCGACCCCCTATCTCAGCGTCGTCTGCTCCTATGCAACGTCGTCTGCTCGCAACATCGTGTGCGTCTGTCTTACCTTTCCTGCGACTTTCGGAGCGAACCCGACATCGCCTTTAAGAGAAGGCAGACGAAATAACTCGAGCGGTGCGTTTTTTTTTGTCTAACAACTAGCAGACGCGCATCAAGGAGGGAAGTCAAAGGACTCACTGGCGAGGTGTCCAAAGGCGCCGAAGTTCGTTTGCTTAGAACTGAGAGTGAGCGTGTTAGTGTCCGCAAGTTCCCTCCCAAATACTTGTTCCCTCCTTTCGTGTGCGGCGAGACCCCTCACTCTTTAACGGCGTCGGCGGGTTGACGCAGTTAACGTCGTCTGCTTTACGTCTACTGGTCAAAGCGATGGCTGCTTTACCTTTCCTGCGTCTGTCGGAGATTCACCGCTTTTTTACCGGCAAGAGTCACCGATGCCTCGGGAAACAAGAAGATAGCAAGAAGAAGAAATTGACCTCTTAATCTAAAATTAAGGTCAGCGATCAAAGTATAATACGGGAAGGGTTCACAAGAGTCGCCCGGGCATATTCCATTCCGCACGCCAGCCGGTCGTGGGCAGACGGTCGCCGAGTAGCGGAGTGCCTACTAGGCCTAACTGCCCAGCTCGTTTGGTCGCGCTCGGTGGAATCTTGGCCGTTGCAGCTTTTCCCGGGTGTTTGTGGATCTAGCGTTCTTGTTCGTGGTGGTCTGTTTCAAGTACTTTTTTTACTTTTTTCTTGCTGCTTGAAGGTCGGGACGCGTCAGAAGCGCACGTAGAAAAATAAACGTCCGTGGGTCGTCGCGAGGGCGACGCTGTCGGCCATGCTGATTTGATCATAACAGCTTCGGAGCTGTCGTAGGATTTCGTCGTAACCTGCGCAAAACTTGCGAAAATTTCGTTTCGTGATTACGAATTTGTTCTCAAGTTTTGTCTTACGCACATTTCTGGCGTAAGATCGTTTCGTGATTCTGGCCTCTGCACTTCCGAAAGTCGCAGGAAAGGTAAGGCAGACGCAGACGACGTTGCGAGCAGACGACGTTGCAAAGGAGCAGACGACGCTCAGATAGGGGGTCGCGATCAGCCAATCAGGGCTCGGCGTTCTGACGTCACCGCTACCCCCTGCGCAAGAAACAGACGAACTTGCCCTCCGCATTAGCAAAACTAAGTTTGTTCAGTAAAAAAACAAAAAAAAAAAACAACTAAGCATAGCCTCCCCCCCCCCACACACACAAAAAAAAAATCTACGTTTGTTTGTTTTCTTCCTGAAACACTGTAGGCACTAGGCTATCAGGAGGTAATTTGATAGTTGTGATTTGTTGTACATTTTTACACGAGCGTGCGAAATTCCCACAGGGATTAGACTGGCGCCTTCGCGCGTTTAATCTCTATCATAAAACATTAATTTTGCACAACTTTAGAAGTTAGAACACTCTAAATCTGCCTCCGAGTTCGATTTCCCGCATTACACGGAGACAGCCAATCACTCTGAACAGCAGAATAATTTCAGCGAGTGAAAAAATCAAGATACAACTACATCAACGAAAAACAAAAACAAAAAAATTGCGGTATGCGCAGGGATTTTCGGGGAAGTGAAACGTCATGCTCATTGTCCATGAGAACAGCGCATTATTTTCGCCCTACTTGAATTCGGGGTTTTGCGATAAGCTGGAATCATTCTATTGGTGACCATGATTGGCCGTCTTCGTGGTCCGCAGAAAAGCGAACGTACTATATTTTTTATATATATTTATTGCTTTCAGAGTAGAATGTACGTTGAGTTACGAACCCATTCGAGACAGAAATATTTTTTTTATTGAATCCGTTCAGCCAATCAGAAGCACTCTTGGTATAATGCTGCAACGACCGCTGCAGCAAGTATGTCAATTCGGCACCGGTCAGGAACAAAGGGGCCCCGTTTCGCAATAAATAAGCACACTCCAGTTGCCAGGACAGACATATACAGACACACGCATATACAGGATCACATGCCGCAGGTTTCCTCAATTCTGGATCGTCTGAACCGATTCCACCTAGAAGACAGGGCGGGCGCCCTTCCGCCACATACGTCAGCACAAGTGGACCAGCGCAGCGTCGCCTATAACTTGCGTCAGCGTCGCCGCCAGCGCCTCTCGATAGCGTCTCACAACGAGCGCGACGCTAGCACGCGGCGGCGCCAAGACGAACGCGTCTGTCGCTTTGCGGCGTCTCTCGTTTGCATGTTTGCCGCTCGGGGGCGGGTCGGGCGTCCACCGACGGAAAACGTCACGCGCAGGCCCTGACCTCTAAGTGGTATCGTCTCGAAGCGCTTCGGTTGCCACAATTTCCTCGCGGTTGGACCGAATGAAGATGATGACTCGGCGGGTTATTTTTCTAACACTTTTTTACGGTACCGCTTGGTTTAGCAGACCTTCGGACACTCGTAATCCCCGGGAAGTCGCTTTTTCACGTGTACTCGGAGTCCGCCCTTGGCTTTGGTCACCACTTCGCACGAGATCTTGAGCTTGTCCAGGGGTCGGGTCGCCTTGAAGGTGTGACTGCGGAGCACCTTGGCGAGGATTACTTTTCCCTCGCGCATTGCGAAACGCTGACCTGAAGGAGGCGAAAGAAATCGGCTCGTGAGTCGCGTGTCTTCCAAAAACAAAATCTTCGCGTAGTTGATTTGACAAAGAAGGCGCCAGGCGTACGATGTTGTCGCGTCCTCTCCTGAGTTACGTGTGCTCTGGGTTACGTGCCTATCGAACTTTTCCAAATTAATGAATATGCGAGCCATTCTTGAAATAATTGGAAACGCGAATCCGAAAAACACACCAACATAGTTTTCTTTTCTTTTTTTTTTTTCTTTGTAGAATATAATGTTGTTACCTATTTGTTTCTCGAGGCTCGGCGCTCTTCATTGATTTAGTAGCCCTTTTTTTTGTGCGTTATACTTTGATGACATTTTAGAAATAAAAATCTAATCCTGAAGTGTTCATTTTAGTAATGCTCTCAATGTTCTGGTTCGACCAACTTTTCCGGTTTGATTGTGGCTCACTGAACGCTGTTACGCGCTCATGAAACGGTAACATTTTGATTGGCAAATTGAACTTTAGCGCTATTTTATAGTGTAGCATTGTCACATTGCTTGCATATGCATTGTGGGTATTTCGTGTTATATAATAACATTTAGTTTTTTTTTATTTCTTTTTCATCTGGGCGCACTTCTATTTGTCCCTTTGTTTTTCTTTTTTTAACGAGGAGAATTACAATGAGCCGTTGCAGTAATTCCAATTGTAAATTAATTTATGCTGACTTCTAATACTTACTAAGCAGATACAAATGTCATCTTAAAAACTCACACTTGTCGGAATATCTAGTCTTCTAAATTAAAATAAAACCTGTTTTATTTTTTAATTTTTACTTTAAAGAAGAAGATTTCGAATTGTCGTATTTATTTTTTAGTCTACGTGTAGCATACTTTACGATATGTTATTGCTACAATTAAAAATAATTGACATATTTCCGGTGTAACTTTCTGTCGTGATAATATTTCGTGATTGCTAAGTAGTCACTTTAAAACAAGGTTCGTACGTTTCTACACTAAGGTCTGTACAAAGGGCGATTTTTTTTTTCTCTAGCGGAAATCTTAAAGGAAAGGTGGGTTTAGCATATTGAGGTGAACAGTGCAAGCTGAATTTTGTTCTTACTCTCCTGTAACTGGTTCTATTCAGCACATCTACTTCCATACATTCTGTCAACATAAAGCAACACCTTGATCGGCTGACGTGGCTCGAAACTCCTTTCAGTACAAAAAAAAAAAAACAAATATAACGAATTAAATTTAAAACAGTTGTTCTTGGCGTGGCATTGCCAATATACACATCGCATAAATCGTAAATTTCGCAATTGTTGTCTTTTCTGTTTGTTTCAAAATACGCTGTAGACAGGATGGTGCTTTTCGACGTTCTGAAACCTACCAATGCAGTTCTTCGAACCAGCCGAGAAGGGAATGTAACAGAACGGATGTCGACTTGTGAACTCCTCCGTTAGAAATCGTTCTGGGATGTATTCTTCGGGCTTGTGGAAATACTTTTCGTTTCTGTGCAGCGTGAAGATGCTTATCCAGCATGTGACGCCTTTCGGAATCACAACACCGTCTGAAAGTGGAAAATAAAACACCGTCATTGCCACGGCTATTATGACCAGCCACAAAGCTAATGAATAGGAAACACTTCGCAATCCCTGAGAAAGCGTGGAGTGCACCGGGAGGCTCGAAAAACACGGATCATCGGGTTTATTGGGGACCAATCGAGTTTCTTATAATGGCCGCGAATTGCGAATCTTGGCCTAAGTAAAGGCTGGTTCGTCGCACACGTGGACCGCTTACGACCGATTGTCTTAAAACCTTTTGGGATCTGGGGATTGTTATGAACGACTATTTCTTATGGCTGTACGTACATTTTATCACGAAAATAATCTAGTGAAATGCAGTTCCAGGGCCGCCTCATTGATGGCGCTAGCGTGCCAGTGCGCTCTTGTCATAAGAGATCACAAGAACTCGATCGTAAGCAAACGCAAGTCTGTGAAGGGGCCGGGCTTAAGGCGATCTGCCACGAGCAAGAGTCTCGGGAAATCTATCCCTTCATCTCGCAGAGAAGCTGCAGCTGTTGCCATTTACAGGAAAGTGGCTGGCAAAGACGGGGGTAATAATGTTAAGACCTAGAGGAGGCAGTAACGTAAGAGTGCAATTGCGGCACAAGAACGTTCAAACGTTCTTACGTTGCACCGCAAGTAGTCTAGCAGAAGCTCTGCCTCCAAGATTCTTGAAGATCAAGTGCTTCCCGGTGCCACTCCGAACAAAACACGATCACACCACGTTTCTGATGTCACGGAAAGGGAGGAGCATCTGCCAGAACGTCGTTTCATGAAGAGCGGCACCAACTAATACGATATTTCCCGTAATGCAAAATACGCTTCGGTGCATTAGGCATTGAACGGAGTGGTTCTTATGTTGCTACTGAAGATGATATTCGAATGCCAAGAACCAAATCGCTGATTGCAGTCATGAATGAGGCTTTATCCAAGCCTCACGTCACCTCTGAACCGCACGGTGATCTGTGTGAAAGTGAAGGTGTATGCTTCTTTAAAAATATTGTCGCTTTTTTTCATTCTTCATGAAACTAAAACACCGTCCGCTGTCTCTACAGTGTCGGATTCTGCATGCATGAAACTATATTGTAAAACTTGGAGACCAATGATTTTTCTATTGCATTTCGTCTGAAATGGTTTCTGACCCTTATTGTTCACTAAGCTAGTTCCGCAACCTACAGCGACTAGCTCTACACGTTGTTGTCACGGAAGTCAGAAAAACGCTGATTTTCTTAGCACTGGAAGCTTAGAACCGTAGTTATATATAAGATAGAAATCTTCAAGGATATATAACCGACACCTCTTTCGCCATTCTTTCTATTCCCAATTTATGGGAGTGTACGGTGGCCCTTTCACAAGTTCCGATCTGTTATTATTATTTTCTTTTATGCCGTCCGTTGTTATTATCGTTCTTCTAAGTTCGCACATTCATTGGAACAATTTCATCTTTATATTGAAGTTTTAAATTTCGCGGAAGATTAAGAAAACCGCTTAAGGGCCCCCAAACCGAATGATGAAGACGATGGTCATGATAACTACAAAGATGTTGAGGGTTATTATTATGTTTTTTTATGATAGCTGCACTTTATACAGCTTATAGCTTTCCTGTGCCAATATGCATTCAGGATTACATATTATCATATTTAGGTTCGACAACGTCGCGCAATTCCTGGCGATTTTTTTAAAATTTATTATTCTATGGCGGGCTTGCGTCGTTGAAGAAAAACACCGTAGAGTACTGCTCACCCAATTCGATGTCTTCGACCAGAACCCTCCCAATGTACGGAATGGGAGGGAAGAGACGCATTGCTTCCTGTTAAAAAAGTAAAATATAAATAAAAACAATAAGATATGTTAGCACTTGCATCTTGCACTTTAACGAACGAAAAGGTGTCTTTACTATTCGGAGCGCAAGTTCGTCTACATCTTCTGCAGGGGTTATGGCGACGTCAGAACGCCGAGGCATGATTGGCTCTGATCGAAGTATAGTGGGTAGACCTCAAAGCAAGCTGCCTTGAGGACTACCCATTATCCTTCAATCAGAGACAAGCAGAGCTCGGCGTTCTGTCGTCACCACAACCCCTGCAAAAAAATAACCAGACGAACTTGCGCTGCTCCGCATATAACCCGTTTCATTCTAAGTACGACCGCACTCAGCACTACTAACCCATGGAGCCAATGAATCAGCACGAAAAGTGCATCATCATGGCGTTCATTTTCCTCGCACAGCATTTTTGCTGTGCCTGATTGATTTAGCCGGTGATTTCAAAAGACGCATAGACGATGAGTTCCTTGACTAGTAACGTTTGACGTTGCTTGATTAACTTAACGGTAAACGGGGCATAACCGGCAATGCAAAGCTGCGATTTATCGGCCGTCAGCTTGGACGACCCCTTGTGATCAGAGTGCGTCGGCATCGGGTACGCCACGCTTCCCAATATACATTCGAGCTGTTGCGTATATCGCGTCCATGAATTAATTGGTCAGGGTACACCTGTACGACCTTGGTTTTAGCCATGCGCTGTAGGGGCCGTCTCGATTCAAAAGCTCGATGCCTCACCTTTAAAAGAGCGATGCTATATGCACTACGTAGTGCACTTTGGACGGAAATTGCTATACGCACTACGCGGAGAGCTCATGCCGCTCGGGCAACCCTTTTTCGAAGTGCGCGTGTATCACTGGGGAGCTCGTTAACACAGCCCCCGCCTGCGTTCACGCCGCTTCGCGGCGACAGTATGCGGCTGCTAATTAAAACATTTAACCAGTACACGCCGCTTCGCGGTGTCCAGCCGGCAACCCAAGCCCCGCTGTCCCCGATCTGCGAAGTCTGCAAAGTTTCGTCGTCAACACTCGTTTTTTTTTTTTTTTTTTTTTTTTGTGTTCATTGCAAAAAAGAAATATAAATATCGCCAAATGTCTCGACAAAACAACGTTAAAAAAAAAAAAAAAAGGTAGGCCCACCGCATTCGAACCCACGTCCACTTGTGTACGAAGCGGACACCTTAACCGCTACGCTATACCACTTTTTTTTTTTTTTTTTTTTTTTTTTTTATTACCAGGTTTGCATAAAACAATACAGAATAAATGCGAAGAACTGTATGTTGGGGACGGTAATAGACACGCGTTACACAACACACATATAAAAAGTTGAGTGAAGTCTAGCCTGTCTTGCTAGAGTAAGTGAAGTTAAAAGGGTTTTAAAGTTGCCAGCTCATCCAGAACAGGCAGCCACTCAAGGTCACTGTTGATCTTTTTGTAGCATTCCCGGAGGCGTTTAACGCTGTCAATGAAATACTCGCGGACAGTACGGGCGTTTACGTCTGCATGACGTACCGCCGTTCGACTTTTCCATATACTGTGGAGCCCCAGGAGCAGGATTGTGTCAAATGGTACCGGTTCACTGTCTGCCGTTAGAAAACGAATCCCATACGGTGTTAACGGTAGTTCTTTTTTGATGGTGTGCTGGAGCACGTCCCAGTATAGCAAGGCATCCCAACAATCTAAAAAGACATGCTCGATACTTTCTGGCTGCTTGCATAATTGGCAGTTTACTGTCCAGTACAAATTTATTCCTTTAGCTTCTAAAAAAGTTTTTACGGGTAGTGTTTCACTGTGTAATTTAAAAAAGAACGTTTTAACCCCAGGGGGAACCAACGCTTTTTTAACACGTTTTAGCACGTCCTGTCCGGGGGCTCCAGCGTATATGGACCTATACCGTGGCAAGGGCATTAACAAATCCACCAAATCTCGCGTCAACCTTTTGCGCGATACAACAGACAAATAATCCCGAGAAAACCGTACAAAAAGGAAACGACACGATGATACAACTTCTCTCAAAAAACGCGATAATGTTCCGCAACGAACACGGCATGACGAAACCACATAACTGGGCAACACATCAAAGAGCTTTGTTTGTATCACCGTGCGCAGAAATGGGTCAGATTGATCGCGCACAAACATAAATCGTGTAACGAGTTGACGGATGAAGAAGTGACACAGACCAACACCACCATCTCGGGGTCGAAGGAAAAGATTGGTTCTACTAGTCCGTTCCCATTGAGACGCCCAAATGAATACTGCAAACACCCGGTTAATTCGCTGAATATTGACTCTAGAACAATGTAATACTTGAAGAACGTACCATAGTTTCGACATAAAGAACAAGTTACAAACCGTCGCACGTGCGAAGATCGACAATTCTTTCGTCACCCACTTTTCCGCGGTTGCCTTCAGTTGATTAGTTTCCTCTCGCCAGTAGTCGTTATTTTCGCGATAATGTTTTAACGGGACACCTAGATACTTTTGGGGTTCCCGAGCCCATTGGATATTTTCAAAAAAGTTTGGCGCAGAAGCCCACTCTCCGTGCCATAGCCCGTAACACTTCGACCAGTTGACCGCACATGCTGTGACGTCACAAAACCGCTTAGTCGCTTCCACAGCCCTTGTGACGCTTCTAGAGTCTGAACAAAAAACAGCTATATCGTCTGCATATGCTAAAATTTTTACTTCGCACTCGTGCAAAGTGAAACCCCTAATGTCCTTACATTGAATGATGTAGCGGCAGAAAGGTTCCAAAAAAATCGCGAAAAGTAACGGGGATAAAGGACACCCCTGCCGTACTGAAGAAAGAACGTTTATCCGCTTAGTGACTTCTCTGTTAATTATTAATTTTGTTGAACAGTTTAAATAAGCCATTTTTACTCCTTCGAGAATGAGAGACCCGATTCCTACGTGCTCTAAAATTTGAAAAAGTACGTCATGACATACACGATCAAAGGCTTTCTCCAAATCGATTTGGAGCAGTGCGATTGTCCGATACTCAGCATCACAACACTCCAGCACACTCCTAGCTGTGTGTATATTCGTACAAATACTCCGGCCTTTAATTCCGCAGGTTTGATGAGGTCCTACAATTTTCCAAATTACACTCTGCAACCTCCTCGCTAACACCTTCATGAGAACTTTATAATCAACATTAGCAAGGGTGATCGGTCTATAGTTGCTAGGGAAGCGTAGCTTAGAGGCGTCGTTACCTTTCGGTATCAAGACTGTATGCGTACACAAAAAGGAGCCCGGTAACCTATGATTCCGAAAAGACTCATTAAAAACCCGATGCAACAACGGCGCTATTTCTGGTTTGAATTTCTTGTAAAATGCAGCGCTCAATCCATCCGGGCCCGGCGATTTGCCTGCGCTTAGTTCATCTATCGCTTTCTCGATCTCTGTTACGCTGACTGGTTCTTCCAAAACTTGCTCGTCATCATGGTCTAACCGTGGAAGACTTGGCAGGAATTCTGTATCAAGACCCGTCTTTTTTGGTATTTTTTTGTCGAACAATGTTTCGTAGTATTCAACGAATGCACGGTGGATAAGGGCCGGATCGCTAGTCATTGTGCCTTCGTACTCTATTTGCGCTATCTGGTTTCCGCTAGCATACTTCTTTTCAAGGACAAGTGCCCGTTTAGTGGGCGCTTCCCCCAAAAGCAACCTCTCTGCTCGGGCACGAACAATCGCCCCCTTATACCGCTCTTCGTCTATTTGTTCAAGTTGCGCTTTTATGCTGCTTATTTCATCTTTGAAGATTCCGGGTGCCCTTCCTTCCTCCACGTGCAGCCTCTGTAAATCCGCGCGAAGACTGTTTTCTACTTTTCGTTCTTCACGCTTAATTTGACATGCCCTCTCTATCGCATCAAGCTTCACTTGTTGTTTAAATAATTCCCACTCCCTGCTGACTTCATTATCAGTAACACTGCTTGTTTGCTCCAGCCTACTTTGAACCTTTTCAGTAAATTGCTTATCGTCCAAGAGCTTAGCGTTTAGCTTCCATAACTCCCAGGAGTAGCTAGAGCGGTTCTTGCAATGACCCACCGTGAAAGTCACGAGGCTGTGGTCACTGAAAGACACGTAACTGACTGCATAACTACCACAGTCGGGCACAATGTCGACCGAAACATACGCTCTGTCCAGCCTCGCATGACTGCTACCTTGGTGGTGCGTGTAGATCACACGATTACCGGTTGACGTACATTGCGCTACGTCTTCAAGTTCGAAATCTTTAACCAAATTATTTAGCTGCTCCCCGGATTTATCTCTGTTGTGTGGTCGGTTTGATCGGTCTTCAGGTGAACAGATGCAATTAAAATCTCCTAATAATACCATGATTCTATCACTCTGGAGGTAAATGGAAATATTTTCAAAGAAAGTGCATCGCTCGCTTTCCACATTGGGGGCGTAAATGCATATAACCCTCCACTTTAAATTGGAGAAAGAAAAGTCACAAATAACAAAACGACCCGACGCGCATGCAATAACATTTTCCTCCACGATTCCTGATGCTTTCTTCAAAAACAGGCAACAGCCGCCTGACCTACCGACAGAGTGGCTCACACATACATTGTACCTCGACATAAACGGTCGCACCCTGAGGTCGGTCTGACTCGTACACTCAACTTTTGTTTCTTGGACAGCAAGTACGTCCAGGTCGTTCTCCGTGAGTAGGCGACTAAGTTGACACTGGCGGCGACGTGCCGCTAAGCCCCTAACGTTCAGAGTTCCAATACGGAGCCCGGACGTGAGCCCTACCATTTTTTGTTTTGTTTTTGTTTTTGTTTTTAGTGTCGACAGACCAACCTCCTGGTGCTTACCTGTCGCTTGGCTCCTGCAGAGCTCGGCTCATGGCGCAGAGGGTCTCTGTGACAGTTCCCCATCGCGGGTCAGCGACGAGGACCGCAGCTTGGTGGCGTAACGACCTTTCTTTCCGATTTGTTTCCACTGGCCTTGTGGGCGATGTAGCTCCTGTGCCTCGTTGTCCTTGGTCTCATCATCCAGTCACCGCTTCACATTCGCAAGGTCCAGTTCCATTGGTGGCTCGTTCACGTCACACTTGTCCACGGCGTCTGTGCCTCCCGCCGTCGTCGCTTGCGTCTCCTTTCCAGGTTCCTCAGCGTCGGGCGTCGAGGCCTTGGCCGTCACCTCTGCTGCGTTGGTACCGTTAGTTGTATCACCTGTCGTAGCTTGCTCCGTTGTCTCCGGTAGGCTCGAAGGCAGCGTCGCCGCCTCCTCCGTTTCTGTTTCGTCCATGATGATTTCGTCATCTTCATTGGTGGCTCGATTAACTACTGCGCTAGCATACGAGCGCACGCACTCCTGGGACACGTGGCCGAAGCCTCGGCACTGGCCGCACCGGGGCACACGGCAGTCACGTCGTATGTGTCCTGCCCTGCTGCACCGCAGACAAACCGGCGCTCGTCCAGGGACGACAACAAGGATCGTGCCCCCGTTAAGCTTCAGCTGGTGAGGCAACTTGTCCGGCGTCATTCCCTCCTTCAGCGTGACTTTGGCAATCCTTGTGGTGGACTCGATATCCTCGAAGCCATCCACACGCCAGTTTTCCTTGCTCACCTCGTTGACAGTCCCGTACTCTTCCAAGGCTCTTCGGAGAACGTCGTTGGGGACGTCGAAAGGTACCCAATGCAGCTTGACCCGCACTTCCTGCCTGTTGGGGTCCACGGGAATGCACAGTTTACCTTTGACGGTAAGCCAGCCCAGCTTGAGAAGCCGCTCTTTCGCCGCCGCACTCTTCAGGCTGCACAGCCACACGTGTCCCATCTGGCATACGCCGAGCCCTGCAACTTCTTTGAGCATGTCGACCTTTTCCAACGGTTCCTTGAAGTCTCCAATTCGAAGCGGCCTGGCATTTACGTCGCAGTGGAGATAAACTTGGTTCTTCGTTTTATCGCCCGCCGGCAACGTCGGCAACAGAATCCGGTAATCAGCGGGGATACAAAACGCCCTGTCACCACGGCCGGCAACGACCGTTATCGTCGCTCGATCGGAGCTCGCCATCCGTGCGTCCGCACTGCTCGGCAGCCGAAACACGAATCCCCTACGCTATACCACCGCTTAGAAAACCCGTTGTGACCATTCGTTTTATACGAGACAAACGTAGTGCGTATAGCAATTTCCGGCCGAGCTGCACTCCGAAGTGCATATAGCATTACTGCCTTTAAAAACGAATAGAAGTGTCATTTTTACGCATGCGGTATCCTATAATGGCAGCGATCTGCGCCTGATGGCCGTCGGAAATCGTTCTTGCGACATAACGAGTTGATCGCGCTGTATCACTCTAAAAAAGCCCGTGCGTCCACTTTCCCGCAAAACACTGGGAGAGCCAATCACCGCAACTTACGGTGGCAGCTCAGCGGATGACGATGCTGAAACATTTGTTTATACCAAAAAACGCAGTCTGAGTTGTGACATTAAGCAATGCGAAACGTCACGCTTGTATTGCTTAATGTCACAACTCAGACTGCGTTTTTTTATCTAAACATATGTTTCGGCATCGTCATTTGCTGAGCTGCCTCCGTCAGTTGCGGTGATTGGTTCTTCGAGTGTTGCGCGGGAAAGTAAACACACGGGCTTTTCTTAGAGTGTACCAAAAATTTTTTTTTTTTTCGTAGCTATAGTCTACCTTATTGTCTCGGTGCTCTTCTAAGGTATACAGGTACACATTAGACCACCCTATAGTTGTATTGCGAAATAGCCGCGTCAGCCGCTACCCCTTTATGACCTCGTTACACTACGAAAAAAAAAATACCCTTTTCCTGCCAGGAAAAACATAAATTATCATTATCTCGCACCTCTTTGATGTGTTCTAGAGCCTCTCGGTCTCAATCGTGTTGTTTTGTTCATGACGCCAAAGCGCGAAATGTTTGCTTGAATAGTGGATATTTCATGTGTCCGTGAACAGTGTTCGTTGTTTATCGCTTTCGTGGGAACGGAACCCTTAGCCGTGTGCGTAGGTACCAGACTTTTGCATAACGCGTTCCTCTTTCTCTAGTTATATTTTTCGGGAGGAAAGTAATAACTTCTTACTTTTCGAGAGAAGGACCGAGTAACATAGTCTCGTTAGATTTTTTGATCAAGTAATGAGTAACGGCATCTTGTTACTTCCGGAGAGGAGCGTGTACAACGCTAGTTACTTTCTTTTGTTTTCACTCAAGATCACTCCTGTTGCATTTATGACAGAAAAGCGCCAACAATAAACTAATAAAGATGCCCATAAATGCGTGACAGAGCTAAGCACAATCAACGACACGAAATATTGGAAGGCGGCAACTGCTTCAGAAAATCGACACACCCTGAGTAACGAAAAAGTAGCGTTATATTTGAGCTGAAGTAACGCGTTCTTTTGAATCTTAGTAACGACCAACGTGCATATTTACTTCTTGGACGAGAAACCAGTTTAGGTATTTAGTTAGTTTTTTTTCGATAATTTCTACATGTCTGATAGACACATGGTCGTAGACGAACAATTAAAAGGAAGGAAAAAAGTGTAAGGTGGGCGATCTTTCGGGGGCCAGACATTGGTTCGAGATTCTACGGTACAAAAGAAATCTTGTCTGTGCGCGGGCGTGGTGTGAAATTCCGCTGTGTACCAGGCTCACCTTGAGACAAGCCTCGAGGTACTTCATCCGGCGGAGGTCGTCCATTGTCACCTCCCTGTCCGGATTGTCCTTGAAGATCTCGTCGAGCTCTCGCTGGACCTTGCGCTGTTTTTGCGGATAAAGACCCAGCAAGTACAAGGTCCATGCCATGGCGTTGGAGATGGTGTCGTGACCCTATGGGCGAAAAGAGCGAGTTGTCGTGAGGCGCCGAGTTCGTCAAAACAAGCACTGTATGTGTGAAGAACAGCTTCACCGGTTCGGGAACACGAGGGGCTGATGTTTGCTTTCCCCACACATGTATTCCTGTGGTAACCGCCAGGAAGCGTCACTCTGACTTTTTTGTTTCTAATCAAGGTCCTACGATTCTTCTAGTGCAATTAATATTTATGTTTTTCCGGTTAGTCCGGAAATGTCTGACGTAAACAGCGTTTTGGAGTGCTTCTAAAACCCCGTTTACAGAGCTCCGTTTCTTTTTTTATGTTACGTTACGCAACGTTACTTTACGGGGAGCTTACGTCTTCATACGACGAGAACCACCGGGACATCCGTACTTCGTACGAAGCATGGAAACCACTTTAAGGAGCAACTTTGCACGCTACATTCAAGGCACGGATGTCCCGGTGATTTATAACGTAACGCAAGAAAATGTAATTGAACGCGCCTGTCTGGATGGCCCATTACGTCTTGATTTTCCTAGCGTTCTCGAATTCCCCGTTACTTTAGGGCGAGTGTGAACGTCATGGTTTATTCTAGGCACATCTGGGGGCTGGTGGTGCAATCTTTTATTTTTATTGAGAACGTGAGTTTGGTAAGTTATACGTGTAATATTTATTATATTATTTTATTCCGCACAAGAACCCGAGTGTTATTCGTACGCTAAACAGAAAATGACGCCAGCATAATTACTCCAGTGTACTTGGTTTCACATTAAGTCCGATCGCATACAGCCAGAGGTATTCGATCCGACGGAGCCAATCAAGGAACAGCAAGAAGTAAATCCTTCGTGGCACTCAACGTCTTTGTGCATTTGCTGTGCGGAGAGGAAGTCGTCTGCTTCATGCGCAGGAGTTGCAATGACGTCAGAACGACGCCCAGCTCTTATTGGTTGATTGAAAAAAATAGTGGGAAGACCTCAAAGCATCTAATATTGAGATAAACTCTTTTTTTCAGTCAGCCAATCAGAGCTCGGCGTGGTTCTGACGTCACCGCCACTCCTGCGCAAGAACCAGACGATTTGCTTTACGCATACCACTGGGCTAAACCAATCACGCGCAGTGACGCTAGCGAAAAATCTTATTTGTACGACAAATTTCCTCGTTCAATAAGCGCATAGGATCAAATAAGATCGTATAAGAGCATATAAAAACCTCACGAGAACACGTGAGGACAATATAAAATTGTATAGGAAGTTATGAGAAACTTCGTATAACTGCTTATATATGATCTTATATTGTTCTTATTTGTATCCCCACGATCTTACTTGATGGTGTGTGTTTATTGCAGTGAACAATTTCTCGTACAAAAACGTTTTAAGCACTAGGGGTGTGAGGTGTAATGCTGCACGTTTTTCTGTGCGTGATTTGTTTAGCTGGTTTGTTACAAATGCACAAAGACGACGATGCCCGTGATGATCCACTTTTGACGCTGCCTGATTTGTTCTATCGGATTATAGCATCGACTGCGCTCAGACTTACACTCTAAGAAACGCCTGCGCGTCTACCCACCCACAAAACACTCGAAGAGCCAATTTCTGCGATCTAGGAAATCAGCTCACCGAGTGATGAGGCGAAACATCCGCATAAAGCTAAAAATGAAGTTTGCGCTGTGGCATTACGCAATGCAAAGCGTCAGGCTTGCATTGCGTAATGCCACAACGCAGGCCTAATTTTGAGGTCTAAACAGCTGTTCCGCTTCATTATTCGCTGAGCTGATTTCGTAGACCGAAAAGATTGGCTCTTTGAGTGTTTTGCGGGTAAGTAGACGCGCAGGCATTTCTTAGAGTGTAACGTTAAAACTTCTTGCTGTACCTGTATTGCTGACTTCCTCTCCGTGAGTGTTAATTTATTTTAAACGATGACTATTAGTGTGTTATTGACCCCCCTTGTATAATGCCCCAACGGGCCCTCAAGGAATAATAAATGAATGAATAAATGAATGAAGTATAGGCGGAAACACCGCTTCTTACTCGTCTTAAAAAAACAGCAAGAGGATAAAGAGAAAATATAGCCGCCAAATTACTTCCGGGCAATCTATCGTACGGGATTCACCCCGTACAAAACTTTCGTCTGTATTATTAAAATTACAAGGGTTATACGAAAAACGTATTTCAGCTTTATGTTTGTTTCTACAAAACAATTTGCATTTTATGTATAAATATTAGCGAATTATGCAAACTCGAGCGTAGAAATGATTGAACGCAAAAATGGTAAAATTAGTGAAACCAATCAGACTCCCCCGCCCCCCCCCCCCTCCCCAAAAGAAAAAAAAAGAAAAAAAAATATAAATGAAGAAAAAAAGTATCGATGTAAGACGAAGCAATAATGCATCTGTCGGAACCTGAACATGAATAACCTACACGCATGACAGGGTTAATTATAAAAAAAGAGAAGAAAGCACTTTCTACAAAAAGAAAAACATTTTTAACAGTTTAGTTTTTCCAAATCTTTTGTATATTTCTTTTTCTGAATACGATGTGCTAACAATTTGAAAAAAAAAAAAAAATGTTGGTTTAGGTTTTGTTTACTTGCAAGAACGTTGTGGGAGAGGTACTCACAGCGAAGAGGAGCAAGTCCAGGTCTTTTCGTATCTCGTGAAGGGTGTAACTCTGGTCCTTAAGATGCTTATCCAGAAGAATGTCCACGATGGCCACGCGCCTTTCTGGTTTGGCGTCGTCCTCATCTTCCGGGCCGTCCGGGTTGCTTTGGTTCTTGAACAGGTGGAATGTTTCTTTCCGCTCTTTCATCACCTGAAACAGATTCCATCCCGCACGCGTGACCAATCCGATGATGCACAAAAAAACTAGAATGGCCCGAGTGAAGCACAGCGACAATTTCTAAACGTGTAGTAACTGAAGAGTGGTTCACCACACTTGCCCTTGCTTACGACCGAGTTGTTGTGACCTCTTACAACGAGAGAACACACGGTCAGGCTGGCGCCATCTATGAGGTGGCCCTGGAACTGCATTCCACTTGAGCGATGGCTTTGCAGTATTTATTAGGTTAATGTCCGCACTATCTATAAGGCATTGTCGCTTATGATATTTAAGGCAAGCTAAAATTAAAAAGAAACGTTACGCGGAAAGAAAGTAGGAATTATACAGAAATTCCAAGTGTTCTATGGCTATTCAATAGATGGCGTTATTTCGCTCTTTCGACGTAAGATATCCTAAGAAGTGTTAAAGCACTTGATCGAAAAAAATCACGTGTGTGAACCTTACGCTGACTGACAAGAGTTGGGGACGTTTCCCTTGAGTCCTTCAACTCATCCCATCTCCATTTATATTAGACTTTTTGCATATTTTCGCACGACGCTATAGAATATTAAAAACGATATTCAACGAGGGTTTATCTGTTTATAAAATAAACGGTAATCAGTTCTTTGTTGTGAATTTTTATCATATAGATAATTGGGAGTTGGGTAGGGCGGTCATTTAACGATTATTAGTATTCATTCGATGTTCTTATTGAAGCAGGTATTTTTTTTTCTAGTAAGAGAACACTTTACGATTGACTTTAGGGTCGCTACTCACTTTCAAACTGAACGTGTCGACTCCGTGTATCATTTTCTTGAACCACTGTCCCTCCAGAGACCAGTTATAGACTGACGTCAGCCACATCCATGGTCTGAAGGCACGTATTGTCATGAGAAAAGTGATGCTGAAAAAGAGATCAATAAAAGCAGTCGGTTTATTAGTAGAAAAACGAAAAAAAATTATAAACCGACCCCTTTCGAATCCGATCCACTGCACAATGGTAGAACAACCGACACCGCTGAACGTGCAGGTAGCGCAAGCGGGTAGCTTCTATACTCAGTCTCGCAAACGTCTGGGGTGTCGACAATGGTGTGCGCACAAGCGCGTGGCCTTTCGAAAGTGATTTTTATGCGTTAACTCTCGTACAGACAAGAGCACTCCGTTGACCTAGGCTCATGTGCCTGTGCATTTGGCTTTCCTGCAGACATTTGTGATATGGAGTATACTTGGGTGGAGCGGGAACAGTCGCGCTCCACCCAACGTTTCGCTACAGCCCTATCGACGACGAACACATTTACGTCTTTTTTTTTGACGCAGCCTTCGGCTGACGAAGCTAAACTCTGCGTAAGCGTTAGGCTGAGGCTCGCGTGCAGTCACTGAATAACCCCTTCGATACAATTACCGGGCGAACGCAGAAGCAGAACTCGTATACAATCTATGCCCGGCGCTTGGCTGAAGTAGGTGCCGTAAAGAATATAATGCACAGGACTTGTTTGGAATAGACGCCGAGCTGTGGAGAAAACGAGCTGTACAATACATCACCGACTTGACGGTTGACGTAACGGTTCTCTCTTTTCACGGATATTGAATGGCTTGTGCGGCAACGCGAGCTATTTGCACCATACCTAGAGTACGAAATTTCTAATAGACCCTTTCCGAAATTCAGTCTGGCAACTTTTATCCCTATTGCCATCTGAAAAATGGCATATTTGCTATACTAATGGTGGCCTTCTGTTTACTGATAAAGGCAGATGTTGAAGATTCTCCTAAGCAGATGATTTGAGGCCTATACATTGTAGACGTTAGAGTGACTTGTAGCAGGAATTGGACGCAAGAGCTGCGTAAGCGTTCATTTCTAACTCGGGCCCAGTCAATCTGTTAGTAGCACACACTCGGCTTCAAAGCCCTTGATGTATATAACTCTATCAAGGCATCTATGTGGGTTGGCGCTTCGGTCTGACTGGTTGCCTCTATTTCGCCGTCGACACTGAAAAAATTTGAAAAATAACTGACATTCTCGTTTACCGTTGACCTGCAACAGTGACGGTGCCCCATAAAATACTGCGGACCACAGGTTCATTGCCACCATTAGTACGGTAATGCCAAACTGCCATTTGAGTCACCATGTGGCACTGAATTCCGGGAAGGGTCTATTGAGTGCAGAAAGCAAAAAACAAATAAACTTCGTCTAGTGGAAAGAATAAAACAAGCCGAGGACCGCAGAAGTGATTTTGTTTAGTCCTTCGTTTAGTCCTTTGTCTGTTTTATTTTTTCCACGATGAATACTTAACCAACACGCTTTTCACGAATAAAATAAACTTGTCTTTCTTAAGCTGCACCAGCAATTGGTGTACCAGGTTTGAACAAATTGGAAATGATTAAATTGGGTTTATTAGAACAAAAATGAAAATTAAAAAAACACACCTAGAGTTCAGAACAAACAGCTTCCAGAGCTGTTCCTCTTCCCAAATTAAAAAAAAAAAAGAAAAAAAAAGTTTAGCGAGCTTTTACAAGGAAAGGTCTTGCGAACTGCTAGTTTTTAACGGGCTCTATTTTCAATCAATGCTCTCATATTGGTAACGGTTGAAGCAAATAGAAATTATGAAATTTCGCTCTTGATTTGGCTTTTTGATACGGTTCTATAGAAACACTTTAAGTGCACGTCTCTAGTGCCTGCGTGTTTTGGTTTGTCTTTTAGTTAGATATCAGAGTCTCTCACCCTCCGATATACTCTCCATACGTCCCGTTCTCGTTTTTCTGCGTGTTGAGGTTGATTCCAAGTAGGGCTTCTGTAAAAAGGTAGAGAAACCACAAAAGAAAGATGAATCAGTTTGCTCTTGCTCCACTCCAATATCAGAGCCGGTCGAAATGACACTGTGCAAATATCTAACACGGGAACAAATTATACTTCAAGCATTCGCGCTGACCAAATATTGAAGCATATGGCGTACTACATAGAAACTGAAATACCTTTCGCGATTCACACTTATGTGGGGACACTAATATTGAACGACGGAAAACATTGCCATTCCAACAAGGTTTGCGTTATCTTGCATTTGCTCGGTGCGAGAGTCATTTACAGGGTTATTCGTATAGCTCTTCCTTCTTTCATTTTGTTCTGGCCGCTATCTTTCCTTATATATAAGTGACAGTTGTTAATTAGGACCGGCGTCCTTCATTTCCGTCTGTGTCTATTCACTTTCCGGTGTTTAAAGTTAAGTAGTTTAACTACCTATATAAAAAGGCGGGTTAATCTTTGGTCTAAAATTGACAGGTTAAACTGTCTTCTTTGCTGCCATTGTATAAAACGCCACGTTTTCTTGGGCATCCAGGCAAGGAGCTACTAACAACGCGAAGTGAGTGAGCCAGGCTCACGTTATTTTAGTAATTAAAAAGATAAAAACAGCCGTTGATTAGGCCGAGGTAATTAAGCGAGCGTTTTAATTTTGTGTGTTGATCGCTGCTATATTGTCATACACTGGGAGCTGCTGCACACGCGGTTTTTAAGCTTTGTTGTCTAACCCTGGCCTTGTTGCGGCGGCGCTTCTCGAGAGCGTAAACCATAAAAACAGTTTGCAGACTAGGAGAGTGAAAGTCGCTTAGTCCTAAAGGCCTTAAGCCTTAATTTGAAGCACTTAATTTTCGAAATAAAAAGGGCTGGGTTAGAACTGTACAGGTGTGATAATATCGTTAAACAAAAAAAACTTCAAAAAATTTAAAAAAAAACTTAGCACGTGATGTTGGAAACAAGCAACAACAACGACCCGACCGTAGGTCTCAAACTTGGTATACATACGGGTCACAAATGTCGTTCTTTGGTGATTCAGTCAGGTAACAATAAAGCGGGCGTACGCAAGCAAAAGAATTGATCGGTCGCAGAGAATAAACACCTTACTTTGACCTAGACTTAGAAAGCCTCTAATTACTTGCCGCACCATCGCTCAGCCTGAATCAGAAATAAGTCCTAGGTACTCGAACATAACGTGCCTTGCTGAACCGAAAGGTGTTTTGTTCAGTTAAAATTCTTCGAGTACGCTCGCCGACACGCGGATCGAAGCACAAAACCACATGTAATACCATTGCAAAAAATTATATATATATATATTGGCAAGCGCGAGCTCTCGTGCAGTGAGTGTCCATTCAAAAATCTTCGTCTACCGGAGAATTAAAATTAATTAATCATGAACCTAAGCAACAAATGATGAGTTAATCGCTTACTCCTCCTCTTTATAGTCGCCCCCATGGCGATTAGCTGTCTTCGCGGTGTCACCACATCAACGATAAAAAGGCATACCTAGATCTATTTTATAACCCGACCACAGCCAACGGTATGCGGAGCGCAAGTTTATCTGCTTCTCTTGCAGGGGTTGCGGTGACGTCAGAAAGGCACCGAACTCTGATTGGTTCTGATCGAAGGATTGTGGGTACACCTCAAGACAGTTTACTTTGAGATCTACACGCTATACTTCAATCAGAGATAATCAGAGCTCGGCGTCTTTCTGACGTCAACGCACTTCCTGGAAGAGAAGCAGACGAATTTGCACTTGGCGTATGATCTGATCAGCCAGTCAAGCAGCCCCTCCCCCCCCCCCTCTCCCCACGCCCCCCCCCCCCCCCGTCCCCCCCACACACACAAAAAAAAGAAAAGAAACGTTTTGTTACGGATTTTGTTGACTTTTTATGAGTACGCCATCAGCGGTAAACTAATCACGCACACGAAAAAGCTCGGGATCGTGGCGAATTCACTGCACACGATTGGTGTAATCGGGGACATCAAACGTACAAAGGCGACGACCACCGTGTTGTTACACTTTCTATAGCTTTTGGATAGACTCCCTCGGATCTATGCGGAGCGCAAGTTCGTCTGCGTCTTGCGCAGGGGTGGCAATGATGTTAGGACGCCAAACTCTTATTGCCTCGTCGAAAAAAAAGAAAAAAAAAAGTGGGTAGACCTTGAGGCATCTAGCTTAAGGTCTGCCCACTACTATCCACCCAATCAAAGCCAATCAGAGCTCGGCCACGTTCTGACGTCACAGCAACTCCAGCGCATAAACCAGACCACTCGCTCTCCGCATAGCGTCGGCTTCGGTAGGACGTATTCTGTTGGGCAACCATGTTTCTCTACCACTATCCGTTGCCAGGTATAATCGCTGACAGCTTGAGAAAAACGCCGGGAGTGGCTTTCTCTGTGCACGCTTCTCGCTGATTGTTATTTGTTATTCGGCTTTCTTAGCGGGAATAGCAGCGGCAGTATTGTTTGCTGGAAGACGGTAATGAGATGTTTGGGACAGGCCACACCTCGCGTTTCTTAAGCTGTCGCTGATAATAGAGGTTATTTACTTAAAAATCGTTCCCAAAGTACGGTATCAGAAATAGCGAGACTATGACTACGGTAATGTCATTTGTAGTTGGGCAAGTTGCTACATCTTAAATTGGAAAAGCTCTAAAAAAAAAAAAAAACACGAGGACCTCGAGAAGAATTGGACGAAACGAGGGGCCCGGAGAGCGTCTCCGACTGGTGTGATTAGCGTCCTTATCCCGCCCATACATCCAAAAGTGGTTCCAAGGTGACAACGAATAACGTCGTAAAAACCGGAGTGTCGCACTGTCGCATGTCGCGATCCTGGCGGTTGGCCGTAGGAATAATGTCGAACAGCACGAACGGCCGCGAGTGTCTCTGTCAATGCCGCGTCCCAACTTCTCGCTGCCGAAGCTTCCGTGGACTGTCACACTGGAGAGCGACCTGCAGCAGAACAGGCGTCTGCCGCATCCAGGACCGCTGCTGGGACGCCGCCAGGATCGCGACCGGCAACAGCACGACACTTGCGTGACGTCGGCGGGCAAAATGTGTAATTAATTATTTTAATTCCCATTGTTTCTCCTCCCAGATCCCTTACTCCTTCTTACTCTGGGGTCACTACAAATTCGAATTTAAACAAAATACTTGTAATACAAAAGAAAATATTGCGAAGTATTCGTAACGTGTCATACGATCACCCTAGTGAACTTCTCTCGAAAAGTTTAAATTTGATGCCCGTAAATAGATTATACAAATATCGTTTATGCATGACCTATAAATCAGAAGTACAAATAAATCTTCATTCCCTTAATGAATTGGCGTCTCTCTCGCCAAGAGTAGCAACATATCCTACTCGAAACACGCAAATTAGGACGCTCCCTATTTGCAAAACTAGGTACGGTGAACAAATGTTAAGATATGCACTTCCCCGATTGCTTAATTTTCTTGTCACTCACAACACTGATCTTCCCACAACATCCGTAAAAAATCTCCAAGTACGATTGCTCAGTTGTCGTTATGTTTCATAACCTTAATTTTTGCTAAGTTGAATAATGCTGTGCTTGCATGGGTACTTATGTACTTTGTTTGTTTTAGCCTCTTATATAGCTGCACCTTTTTTGTAATACTGTCCTGCTTCCATCTCTGAAATTGTTAGCTTTTCTCTTGGTTCTCTTTTTGGATTACTTGTGCCACTGCTGCTATAAATGAGGAAGGGGAAAAGGGGGGGGGGGGGCCGTCAAGCTGCTTGATGCAGCTTTTTTCCTCGGTCTCCCTGCGTTATTGGTGTTTTGACGGAAAACAAACATTATTATTATAAATCGAGGTACCACTTTTTTGACCGCTGTAAACAGACCAGCGAGAGACGCGTTCCAGGTACCATACAATGACCAAGTATAGCTGAAAGCTGCCGTGAATCCCAACGGTGCCGTGCTGAATGTTTCGAGGCTAGGAATAGAGTTAAATAAGGAGTTTGGCAGAGCTGCTCGTGTAAACAAAGCATTCTACATTGCCATGATCTGGTGTCCGTGCCTTGCGGAGTCGGGCACAACACGTGAGCCAAGTGTGCCGAGGGGACCCCTTGTGTGTGTATAACGTAATTAAACTCCAGATCGAGGAAAATATCATGAACAATCACCCGAAAAAAATAAGAAAAAAAAAAAAAAAGACGGGGAAAGGGAAGGGGGGGAATCCCAGTCTCTTTTTTCCTGAGTGGTTATGTTCGTTCCCGCACGTTCACAGGGTGACGGAGAGATGGCGCCACCTTTCTGTTTCCTTGAAAATTGACTTCTAATAATGCGGGAGCAGAGTTGGCAGAATGCACTGAAACGAGAGAAGTGTCATGTCCACCGCTATACCAGAGCTATAGTGCGTTCACCCTTAAGCTTAAGCGGGTTTCACATGCAGCGATTTTGGCCCTAAAGCGGCGCGATTTCTGCCGTCGCGGCGCTCGTGCCGCTGAATTGCTGGTGCTGGCTAGAGCGCCGCGACGGCAGAAATCGCGCCGCTCTAGGGCCAAAACCGCTGCATGTGAGCTAGGCTTTAGACTAGAAACTCCGCCTTCAGCGCGAGCTCGCTGGCTTCCGCTGTGCTTTGGTTGCGGGTGCCTGCGCGTTCACATTTCGCTTAAGGAAAGAAGAAAACTGGCGCTTGATGTGGACGTGTTACATACAAAATAACAGTGGCACCACCTTCCGGAGCTGTTTGTAAGCAGGTATTTCTTCGATACTGTCGCAGAAATTAGCAGGCCACGAAGTGAGAGCGTAATCACGCCTCTACTTAATCGCTGTTTCCAATGATCAACGAGCACGTACGAAATAATATCATAGCGTAAAGCTGTGCTCTACACTTCGTTTGACCTTAGGTCCAAAAAAAAAAAAAAGCCGACATGAATGGGTCACTCGATATGGTATTTATTCTCGCAAAGGTTTTTATTTGTACATGACATATGAGAGCCCAACTACCCAGAACACAATTTGCGTCTCGAAATTCGTTTTCCTTCCGCCCGGAAACCGCCGATCGGGAACTGGCCGGTTTGAGTCGCGCTCACTCTCTTCTACGTGGTCACCTGTTGTTCGTTATGGTTTAGAGATACACACACACATATATAATCAAAGTCGCCGGTAATCGAAGGCTCACACTCGATATTAAAAATATATTAAAAAACTGAAAAACATTTAGAACTCGCTGTAATGCCGAATTAGAGCGCAGCTCTTCAGGAGGAGGAGGGGAGGATACGGAGGAAACGGTATGCCCCTCCTCCTTATCTGTACCGTCTCCTCCTCCCTCCTCATCTACTCCTCCCGTGCTCCTCGCCTCCTCCCCCTTCTCTAATCCTCCTCCCTCCTCGTCATCCTTCCTCCTCCTCCCCATCCTCCTCTTCCTTCCTCCTCCCCCTCTCCCTCCCCCTCCTCCCTCCCGCGCGGTGCATTATGGAAAACGTCCCATAATGCAATGCGCGCGTCACCGCGGTGCGTTATGGAACGTTTCCCATAATGAAACCGCTCAATTACGCCGACAACGACGCCGACGCCGAATGGGGCGCGTTACTCTTGAACTGTGATGTCTGCGAAAGCCGAACTATGACACTGTGGTCGAATCAATTCGACATCTCAAGTGACATAAGTCGGCTTTTACGCCGACTTATGTGGCACGTTGTGTCTGAAGACTTCTATATTCGCGTATAGTCCACCCCACTTTGCGCATTTTGCCCTTCCCCTCACTCAACATGGTTTTAGACACCACACCCTACCCCTACATCCGCATTGACTATTTGAATTTCTTGGTTTGCCGCCACGTTCAAAATTTTCTGCTCATTATTCCTTTACTTCTATTCCCCTCCCCCTGCCCGTGTGAGTCTTTTTCCCCTGATGGGCGGATAACATTTACGCACGGTCAATTACGTTTTGCCCGTCTAATAACTACAACAGTAACAACAAATATCTTTGACCAGGAACGCTTACTTAATGCGTGTGCAGCAATTCTGTCGCACAAAGACTGCCACGTGATGGGACGACGCCACATCACGTGGTCATCTCACTTGAGATAGCATGTTGTGCGACGCGACCTCGACGCGTAATGCGGCTTGAGTTTACAGGTTTTGGTATAGACAGAATTGCACCAGCGCTAACAACCCTATAGCGCATTCTACTCACAAACATTTCGTCGGGCATGATCGAAACAGGCTATAGTTACCTCCAACTTAAGAAACAGTCCCGTGTCTTTTAATACCACTCCTAGGCCAAGAACACCGTGCCCTATATCCATAAGAATACCGAAGAACGCACCGCTTGCACTTTGCATTAGTTGAGCTGAATTATTGGAGGAAGATTGATTATCGGTGTTTCGAAGGCTACGCTGGTCAGTAGTGACGCTCCAGTTTAGAGTGTGTACAATATAAGCTGAAAGCATTCATTTATCACACAGGATATAGTAGCCCCTGAAATATTTATACAGGCGCTAAGCCATTACAAGCTTCCTAAGCTTCCAAACTTTCATAAAACGACGGTAGGACAGCATCCAGAGGGAGAAGGGTAATGCAGCCATGCACGGAGCAGATGATATATAGGGAAGCAGCGCAGTGGATTGATCGTGTAAAATCTGATATTAAAACGCCTCCGTGTCCCCAAGTGCCCAAACGTCTCTGAGATCGCCTATACACAAAGCTCTCCTTCGGTCGATGGGCTCGATCTCTCAAGCACCCTGTTCGCTCGTGTAAGTGCTCGGGCTTTATCGGGCGCTCAAGCAATGTTGATCAATTTAAAAATGCTATCTTACGGTGTATTAGGAAAGCATAGTGGTCATGCTCCCTCGTCTAGCGACCGAGTATTTCAAACGGTCGGAAGGGAGATTTGCTCACCGGCCATTTCGAAGTAAATGACGGCAGTCTGTAAGTTTGCAGTTTGACTACTATATAGGCCCTGACAGCTTAAAGGAGCTGTGCAATAATTTCAGTGCTTTGCTTCGCTTGAATAATTTGGGAGTTGGTGTCTCGACCTTTCTGAGGTAAGGATATGCAGGCAAAAGCGGATTTTTGTTCTTTGTGTTTTTGTTCGCGCGGAGTTCCGGTGAAGCTCTATCTTTACATCCATCTTTGAGCAGCGAGAACTCATCCGCTCGCGACCGCGGGACCACGTGCTGGCGCAGCGCCAACAATATGCTGAAAGGAGGAAAGTCTTATCCGGGTCCGGCTATCCCCGCCCGGCTGGTCCTCCTCTGCTTCCCCCCCCCCCCCCCCCCCTTTCCCTCACCGCCGTCTAGCGGCTGTTCGCGGTAGCAGATGGAGCTGACGGTTTTGTGGACCTAGGATAGATGGCGCCACTAAATCTCCGTATAACAAAAGTTTTGTCGATAATACCAAGTTTTTGATGCATTTATATTTATGTTGGAACGACAAGATTTATAGAAAAGTTAAATTTTATCGAGCAGGTATTCGCACAACTTCCTATCTCTCTACAAGACCCCCATTGACGTCATCCCGCGTGGTTCTCATGGCCGCCGCTCGCGGCTATAGGTTGGGGAATATTTTAATTTTTGCCTCGCGATTACGCGGCGGAATCGTAACATTTCGAAGGAAGGAGGTGTGTCTTCTGTCCTTCGTGACAAGGTAAACAATATCAAAAGTACAAGATGCCGATGCTTTCAACGTTAAAATCGTTGCACAGCTCCTTTAAAAAAACACAGGGCGTGGCTGGTTCCGAGCACGTTTTTCGACAAGGTACAATGAGGCCCCCTCAGGAGAATTTTACAATTTTATATTTCGGACGCTCGAGTTCATTATGAAAATCGGCCTCGGAGTCCGCCACGTCAAAGTGGCAGCATTGCCTAAAATAAACCCCCGATTGAGGCCTCAGAGTGTCTACCGTTGTTTCTCCATGAAACTTAATTTCTTCAGGGATGTCTATTAGCACTAAGTTCGTTTGAGCTAAGTCTTAGACAGCCCTGAAAAAGCCAAGTCCCTTAGCGAAACGTCGACTGTTACTTTGAGGTTTCAAAAGGGGGGGATCAGTGGCCGAGTGGGCTGAAGCGCACACCCAGCTCGACGCACGTGGAGCGAAAGCTCGCGCTGCAGAACCCAGGGATTCTAGGTTCGAGCCCCACCCCTGCCCGTTTCGATCTGGATGAGCATCGTACCGGCGTGCTGTCGTGTATCACTACTGCGTGGTGCACGTTAAAGACCCCAGGCTAGCGGTTATACCGCATTGGCCAAATTGCTCATCTACAGCGAGTAACTCGTCGCAACTTTGAAATGGCTGACCAACTACACGCTGTATAAATATCCACACAACCCCAATTATTATTATTCAAAAAGTTAGATTTAGATGCCTGTGTGTGCGTTTTTTTATAAAATTCTATTACGTTTCAGTATTGTTTGAGTGACGATAATGCTATTTCCTATGTGAGGTTCCGTTGTGAAAGCTGTGGCGTTTTGTTTAAGCTATTTCGGTGTATAGGTGATTGCTAGGCTATAGGTGACAAATTAATGGAAAACTTTTATGAATCCTTAAGTCGCCAAGTTATGACGACAGCGGCGAGTGTTAATTCTGTTTTTGAGCGAAAAAACTGTCCTTATTATTTCTAAACCTCAAACGCAACCAGACACGGCACTACCTGCGCCTCACCTCCGATGACGTCGAGGCTGCACCTTTTGGTGACGTCGTTGATCCGAACTTGCTCGTTCTTGACCGACATGTCGTGCAACGTCTCCGACATGGCGTCCGCGTGCTCGTTAAAAATGTCCATGAACTTTTCCAGGATCTTGAAGTGGAATCCCGGAGTCTGCACTTTCCGCTTTGCGCGCCAGATGTCGCCAGCGCTGCGAAGATAGTTAGTAAGTTAGTCTTGTTCATTCTAACATACTAAGATAATTTAATTTTTCGGAGACACGCGAGAGACTATAGTGTCACCAGGGTGGAAAGGCTGAACGTTTTTTTTTTCTTTTATCAAATAAAAGATCATATAAAAACGTAGAGACGCCATCAGAATCCGTGCCATTGAACTGGTATCATTATGCTTGCTTTTTATTAAAATTGTTGATCATACCTGGCTAGCACATTTTGTTCCCACTGAAATTAGGCTGTATTAACACTGACGACAAAATCGCTATACTCGGCGGGTTGTATTGCAAAAGGAATGCACATGCTTATAATCAAATGACGAGTTTCTAGGTTTTCGCCAGGATTGAAAGCCCCTAAAACCATTACTTACACGTAGAGGAGATTTCGCGGTCCCAGCCAGGGTATTGTGAATGTGTAAAAGAACGGCTTGTTCAGGTTGACGGCACTGGATAGCAGCACCTGTGGAAGACGAATCACAGTGAAAGACGCTCGACCAAGACACACGAGGCAACCCCGATTTATTACGCTGATTTTGCGAGAAAAGCAAAGCACAAATCGGGCAGGTTGGTAAAATAAGCGACCATTAAATGTCATGCGCTACGGTAAACTTTCAAACGTTTGAACTTTCCCGTTATGCAGAATCTGCGCCTTTGTCCACAGAGTTCAGAAAACTTAGCGTCCTTCTCTTAACAAGTTTGTAATTCTAGACTTCTCCATTGCTATAATTTCTGCGTCAACGATGGCATCCTTTTCGTTCTCTTGTATGCCCACATCGTTCCTCGGATTCCACCCTAACATTCCGAGCTCAATTGCATTGAATGTGATTTCCTTTCTTTTTCTCTTTTTTTAACAAACCGATTTCTTTAGGTTGTTTAAAATTGAGTTGATGGAATAAATGCCAAAGAAATCGAACATTCGCAGAAGAGCTTCATTCAATGAGTCGTATGATATGACAGATACAACAACCCTTTCATGTAATGCCATATTTATAAATTGTCTTGCCGTCGTGGTTGCTATCAGTCTTCAGGAAGGGCAGCACGGGGATTTCACGGATATATTTTTGTTGAAAAAGGCTTCCGGTAGCACTCTTCTAGTATAAAATTAGCCACGCCCTGAATTAACTCTGCGCTGACAAAGAAAAGGACCGCTTGCGTCGTTTCATAACCGTGACCTTTTTGTCATAACGAACACCTGCATTAAATTTATGAGGTCTGTTATCATCCGAAACCCCTTGAAAATTACATGTATAGAACTAAATTGACTTTCGTAAAGGTGTATTTATTTTAATTTGTACTGTAACGATTAATGGTCAAGGGCGTTCAGCATATTTCCTTGCCCGCCAACCAAACTATTTTTGTGGCGTTATCACGTGTCTAAAAACAAACAAGAAATATTATTACAAAAAAATTTGTCACTACACGAGTTGAAGTGAATTGTAAAATAAATTAAATTACCAAAAAATACCAAATAAAAAAAACAACTAAAGAATGTTTTCGTGAAGATGATGTGCGGGCTTCTGAGTGAAACTGCCGCGTTTCAAAGCATTAAATGCTATCAACGCTACCCCCCCCCCCCCCCCCTTCCCACAATCTCGTCCGTCCGTCCCTCTCTCTGTCTGTGCATTTCTCGCTAAAGTTTGGGGGAAATTGACATCACGAGACCTAAACACGCATTCAGTTTCTCAGCTAAATTTATCGGGAAACTTAATGTCAAGTGACCTGACGTCACGGGTCATATAGACTAATTCAGTTTCCCCGCGAAATGCAGAGGCAAATTGACGTCACCTGTCCTATACACCAATTCAGTTTCCGCTCTAAATTTGGCGGGAAAGTGGCGTCACGTGACGTCAGGGGAAATCGACGGCCGTGACCTATACGTCAACTAACTTTCCCCGCTAAATTTAGCGGGAAAATTCACGTCTTGTGACCTAGACGCCATTCCAGTTTTTCCGCTAAGTTTAGCGGGAGAAATCGACGTCAGGTGACTTGACGTCACGTGTCCTTTCCCAGGTGGATCTAGCGGGAAAAATTATGTAACTTTGACACACCAATCCCCTGACCAAATTTCCTATAATGCATTTTATGCATTCTTAATTTTAAAGGTAAAGGTCGTGGCGAATTTTTTTTTTCTTTTTATGCCAAGAGCCTTACGACGATAACCTCGGACATAAAGGTTTTCGTTTTTACTTCGAGTTCCTGGATACATCTGGATATTGAATCCGCTCTCTATTCGGAGTACGTTTGGGTATATTTCAAGTTTCAACATACTGTTATAGGCATAAAACGAATATTTAACGAGACGCGAAAGAAATAATTTTCTCCATATCCTCGCAGGTATTTTTTTCTCAAGAAGAACGAATATGTTCCTTGATATTCTTGACATGCATAACAAGAGAGCAATTGAGGAGATGCATCGTTCAAATTCTGGTTCTAGATACTTTCTAACATTGAAAAGCGATTCAAAGGAACCGTAGATATTTATAAAATATACATAAAATATCTTTCAAGTGGCTTTTATAGGCTACCATGTAGTCGCATCATTTATAATTTAAATAGATTTGCAATGGCTTTCTTAAAAGGTGAAGAACAAACCGTGAGATTAAATTTTGAATTCTAAGTTACTTGGTTCTAGCTTCGTTGAAGAGCTCTTCCATAAAATAGTTTGTTGAAGCATGGCCTCGGAGATTATTTTTCGCGCTGGTTGCGGAGCGCGCGAAAATTCTCAGAGGCCATGATGGAAGCATCTTCCCAAACGTAGTTCAGTGTGAAGACACAGTGTTCGTAGTTATTTATTCATTGCTCTATTTTCAGGGTCACACTAACAGCTATATGCCTTTATAAAAAATTCACAACGCACCGTTTTTATTTAAATATATATATTATCTTTTTTGTTGCCAAGAGATTTTTGTATTTGAGATACACCTTTTTTTTATTAAACACTTTGCGCAGTGCATTATACAAATGGCTTACCTCAGCGTGTTCGGCCGTTTGAATCACGACGATTGGAACAGCTGCGATGTATGCCTTGAACGTCCGGTTTTTGAACATCTCACACAGTCCACGCACGCTCTCGGAAAACTCTGTAATATGACATGGAAGAAGAAAAGAAGTAAATAAAACTACGCATGTATTTATCTATGTTTTATAACTAAACAGAGCATTGTTTGGTAATTGAAGCCGTTCAGTTTAATTGAAAAAGATATAGAGACAAATCAAAACTGGACTTCATATGTTTTCTGCACTGCACTGCGTGCAAGAGGTGGAATCAGCACACGCGGAGTCTTCCACGCAAATAAAGAAACAAGTTGCAAGCTACAACAAAAAGATGTACATTGGCGGTAGCTTTCTCAAAAAAAAAAAAAGAATGCTATAGATATTGTAAGTAGCAGTTAAAAATAATCAGTCATTGACATCTTTTATGCCAAACTAGGCGCGCGCTCTTAACGACGTCCCTCTCATGGCTAATGTCTGGCTCATACATTTGCGTTTGAGTGGTGTGAGCATGTCGCCATCTATCAAGTAGCCTTGCAACTCTTGCGGTCTGCGTATAATAGGATTAACTATTTCACGGTATGTTGCGAGAATAAATCTGCGCAATATTTACGAGAAGTGGTCACCTATTAAGTTGTAATAATTATTCCAATCCCAAAGTTCAAGGAAAAAGGAGTGAAAATCGACGGATAAACTCTTATAAACCACATTAGAAAGGGGGGGGGGGGGGGCAGGGTGCTACGGCATGGCTCTTTTAGGGCATGAGGGTAGTTAGAGGGTTTGTTCCGACGCTTGCCTTCTCCAAGAAGGAGGTAACAGATCTCGCCATGGTCAGGCGCGTCAGATTTCATCTCCCGTTCCAGTGTTTCATGGGTGCTCGATAGGTGGCGTCAGTGCGTTCTCTCCAGACTTGTGCCTATCTTAGATATTCTACTTAAGATACTGTGTTTCGAATACTTTTTGTAGTGTTTCGGTATCTTGCGAATACATTTCATCTAAAGTATTTACTGCTCTATCTTAATTACATTTCTCACAATCTTGTGCTCAGTATCTGAAATGCATTTTTCAACCTTAAAACATATGTGTCGCCGTAACAATCTACGGAACTAGGAATCGTCAGACTCCAGGGGAAAGCTGAACTGATTCGGACCTGGAGGCAAGCGACCAGACACAAACAGTAAACAAGGCACGAGCAAAACGCAGTCTCCGAATGCCAACAAACGACCACATGGATAGCCCGAAGTACGGCCCCTTTATGTGTCCTCCTGTCCGGTTATTTTTTTTTTAGGTTGTTTTTGAAAAGCACATTATGCTTAGAGCTAGCAAAGTGCTGGTGATGTCATTGGGATTTTAGATATTTTATTTGATCCTAGAGCGGAAAATTGTGACACCATCGCTTGGTACGTTCGCAAATGAACCGATTTCAGAAATCGCCGGTTCACGGGGTGATGGTATGAGAATGTGCGAGCACGTTTTTAAGGGAGCGCGAACACTCCCTCGGCCAAGGAAGCTAGATCCTACTAGCTATATTGAGCTGCAGTTACCTAGATTGGCCTTTCCCCAAGCCCCTTGTGTACCTATTGTGGTTTAACTTTGGCACCCAAGCTCCTTCAAAAGCGTTTTTTTTTTTTGTTCCGATTGCACAGTTTCTTGCCAGGTGGAGTGAGAGACTGGAAGCGGTTTCTGGGACGCTCTCGTGCTTTACTTTTTAGCCGTCAAGTCATATTCCGAACTTATTGCAAAGTCCGTCATGACCCTAGCCTGCTGCCAAATTAAGGCACGCCAGCTGCCATGCTTACAATATGTAAATCCCCCCTTCCCTCTAAAATCTTTCGGTACCCATTATGTTGCACGTTCCGCATTATTTCGAAGTAAACATCGATTGCAGCAGCAATGTCGCTTTTTGAAAGTTATAAACATTACAGCAGAATATGACTTTCAGTGAAGTCGTCGCAGGTAGAGCATACCTTTTGACTTTTTTATTCTAAATTATCAGCTTGCGACCCAGTTGCCGAGAATCTGCGAATGCAATTCCATTACTTTTTCAAAGTATTCGTGCTCTACTCGTGATAGTTCGTAGTAAAAGTAACTCAAATACTACTCTAAATACATTTTTAAAGAGGTATTTAGTACATCATCTTAAATACTTTTGTTAGGTATTTGACACAACACTGGTTCTCTCATCACCATCATCATCGTCGCCGTTAGAGAGCCTATATTTAAGAGAGGGAGCAACTCAAACCACGGAGAAAGTTCGCAATTTAGTGGCGAACACCTCCTCCGCCAATTGGTCTCAAGTGCGCATGCGTTGCGTTCTCCCGTGGTGACGAGAAAAACGGGCGTAAAGGCGGAGACGCTCGCGCACGATCAACGCTTATGGTCACCTCCTCGCCGCTAGTTTTGCAAACGTGACCCGTAAAGCACGTGATCCTAACCGAGCCTTCGGAAACACTTTGTAATTTAGGCTCACTACTCGTTGTAAGCGGTCAGAAGCGGTCACAAAGCAATCGGCCGCACTCAAAGCGCGCAAGACAACGATTAAAAATTCTGTTTACGCGAGAGCACCAGACATGTACACGTTTAACTGGAAAAGCGCATCAAAGACACGTGGAGGCGACAAAGAAGGTGCAGGAACAAGCCCTACTTACACCTAAACGTTTGTTGGAACAACGCTTACTATCTGTACACGCAGTCAAGCTCCGAACGCACACACACAGACACAAAAAAGCGAAATCTTTTTTAGTTAAGTTTACCGACGGTGCACTTACGCACTCTTACGCAAGAGGCCTCAAATTTTCCAGTTTCATTTTCAAGTTTCACTACGATTTTCGAATCTTCAAGATTAGGCGCAAAGAAGCACCTACCTCGATGAATGAGGAGATTGTCTGATGGGGAGCATGTGACAGGTAGGGCGTGTTCACGTTCGTTGTCATTTATACACCTGTTCGTTTGCCAAACGCACACTCTACCGCGAGTCATTGTACTCTCGTAGACAACTGACGTTGCACACTCAACGTACTGCGCTGCGTGTTTCTTAGCACATGTCTTTGTTCCTTTTCTTTTTTGTTGCACTCTTGAGCACATGCTAGATTAGAGCCACTAAATGAGTTACGCTCATTGATATTGTTGTGGGCGCCGCAATCTTGGTGCTTAGAACAGAGCAGACGCAACTGCCGATCGTCATGATTCAAAAGTGCAAGTTCCTCAGCATTAGATTCGGCGCTAGGAAACTCATTTAATACTGCATTGCTCTGCCGCGAACTGTTTAAACATTTGCCGAGGACTGAAAAACATTTTTTGTGATTCTAGATAAAGCTGCAGATAACTGGCAACCATGATTTTAAGCCCCCTGGTTACTCTGAAGCGTAGCTTATTTAGGAGCTCTAGGCAAGACCATTTAGACGGGACAGAGAGCACCACAGACAGTTCAAAGTGTGCGGCAACTCTCTTAAAGTTATGGGGTAGCCTATGGACGTATGGGATCCGCCACCGTTCTATTGTTTTTTTTTTTCCTGAAAGTTTTTTTTTCGCGACTTCTTCTTTCTCACGTTCACGTATTTTTTAGATGCTTTTTGAGTTAAACCTGCACCAACTAGCCCACTTAACCATTTTAATGTACATGTTACTGAAATTTGGCAACTAAATACCGTTACTTGCTACTCACTCAAAAGGTAATTAACTTAGTTACTTGTTACTGCAACTCAAGGGGAACGCGCTACCTCATCTTGCAAGTAGCGCGTTATATTTCTTGTTACTCCGAATGTATGCGGAGCGCAAGTTGGTCTGCTTCTTGCACAGGGGTTCCGGTGATGTCAGAACACCGAGCTCCTATTGGCTCTGATTTGACAATAGCGGGTAGACCTTAAGGCATCTAGCATTGAGGTCTACCCACTATCCTCCCAATCAAAGCCAATCAGAACTCGGCGTCGTTCTGACGTCACCGCAACCTCTGCGCAGGAGGCAGACGAACTTGCGCTCCGGGTTGTTTCTTCCTACGAAGCGGTAGCCACGACTCCAAGAATTGTCGTCATTACTAACTCACTTTTAACGCGTTCCTTCAGGAATAATTCTGGGGCTATACTGACATACCTTGTGCACATACTTTATGGTCTATGTGGCTTTTTTCTAGTCGCGCAAATTAAAGGAGTGGGTTGAGAACCAGGCTGGGCACCTTTGTTGCACACGTTCCCCTCCAAAAGTTACTAGATACCGTCGCTCGTTACTTTATCAAAAGGTTAAGAAAATACGTTAGGGTTCCTCTTCTTACGAAGGAACTGGGCTGTTAGTTCGTTACAGAAAGAAAAGTAACTACTAGATTCGAGTAGCATGTTACTTGTGACGCGTTTACGTGCAAGTCTGGTCGGTGCGCGCTCTTTTTCTTTTACCTCCAAGCTTTGCGTACGGGCACTCTTGAGTGTCTAAATCGTTTAACTTTGTTTGCAATGCGCGCTCGCGTACGGACGGCCATCATTACAATGTTTGGCGTCGTCTTTCCCGGCTCTTGTTTTGGGAAATGGGTGGTTTTAAAGTATGGGGGACTGCGACGGCGGCTACACGTTGAAAAGTTTCCGGACGGCCGCTGATTATAGTGATTGAGGCACGAGGGGAGGATTCAGGTGCATCTTTGACGTCGGGGGAGGCGACGTGCCATTGCGGGTTTGAGGCGAAATCACTGCCGAGTCACGACCAAGTAAAATCGGAGGATAGCGGTAGGCGCAAGGAAAGACGCTACATTAAAAATTCACCGGGTGTTTCCTTCTTCTTTTCTCTTTATTCGAGTGGCATTTCCAAACGGTTGTTGTTTGAAAATATCGAAACGACCTCGACCATGTCATTTTTCTTTGCTAAAAATTACAGCTTGAAATGCACCAATAGATAGTGCAGGTCTCTCTCTCCTCATAAGAGCGAGCACGCATTACATTCAGCAAAATGTCTGGCTAATTCAGATAATAATAAAAAAAAATATATTGCAACGTCAGACGCCCGCCTGGTTGTTGTGACAGCTGTCAAATCCTTGGAAATTATACTTTTGAGTTTATTGTACACTTAAACAGTATGGATGGAGCAATCGCAGTCCATACGAGGGTGAAGACGTGATCGTTGACAGGTGATGATGATAAAAACTACTTTGAAGATGCGCCTTTTTCATTTGCTAAAAACGAGCTAAAAAAAGTGTGCAATTTAGTTAAGACTTTACAAACAAACTTACAAATGTTTTCTTTAATCAAGTGTTTCGTGCGGCAGTGCCATCTAACGGCGGCCGTGGCGGCTTGCTTGCCTGGTGAGGAAACGGTAAAAGGCGGGAGATAAGGCGCGTTGTTATCACGGCCACCGCTCTCTGGCGCTGCTTGTACGGAAAGGTGCACAATTGACAGGCCGCTAAAATTTACACACGAAATTGCCGTGAAATCCAGCTGTAGTCAGAGTCTTCGTATTCGAGGAACCGTGGTCGGACGCATAATTTTCGACCAGAAAAGGAAGCATGTCGACCAAGTTCCCAGAAATGCCCCATTACCGAGGGAGGAGGACACCCCTCTGGCGATTTTTGATGTTAAGCCCACCACAAAAACCAGGGCCGATGCCACCCTTAAAGGGTAACTGCAAAGAAAAAAAAAAGTTTATGTTTTTGTTTTAAACAGCCTAATCTGGACAAGCATGTCAAAAAATATTTTTTTCCGCGAGAAAAGAAATACAGCAATATTTATTGCGTGACCCTGATTTTAGTTTGCGACTATTTCGTCCGTTTTAAATTGCGCGCCACAAAGTTGGTGTTCAGTTACGTTTAGGACCGGTGGTCTGCTGTACTTCTCATTGGCTAAGAGTTTGATTGACAGCTTAGATCTTGGTTGTTAAACCTTTGTTATATGTTGTAATTTCCTTTTGAGCGGCATATTTTTACGTTTAAAAAATAACCCATCTAATTAGAGTCATTATTCTTCACAAAAGGTTTACAAGACGGGCACTTCCGTTTGAATTCATACCATAACAAACAAAAGCATCGCCTTTCTTTCATGGCCGCCGAAGTCTGCTCCCGCCTGTCTCACCTACCTCGACTAGTCGTTTCGGCGAAGTGATCAGTGTTTCGTGGTGACCCAGGTGCTTGAGTGAGACGTCTTGAAGTTGTAGCAGCCGAGCTAGTGGTTCTTCCGCGACGATGAAAAAGAAGCATCTCGGCGCGAACACACAGAACGAGACACCACGAGCTGGGAGATTCGGCGACCGAGCGGCCCGGCGGCTACATCGAGCGATGCCCAGGACAGTTTCATTTCTTTTGTAAATATTGTACATAAAAAGTATGTTGGGAGGTATATTTCTGGTTCCAACATAATTGGTGACCCGGACGTGATTCTGCCATGTCTACGGAGTCTGGTGAGACTGCACACCCGGCAAGTGCCTCCCAAGCAAGCGCCGCCTTGAAAATCGCCGCTACCTCGGTGCTCACTTTACCGAAGTTTTGGGCTGAGGATCCAGCGCTCTGGTTCGTACAAGTGGAGAACAAATTCCGCTTGCATCGCATAACCTCCCAGACCCGGCAATACGAGCTCCTCGTTGACGCCCTCCCGCCTCAAGCCGCTACCGAGGTGCGGGATGTTTTACTTTCCCCAAGCGGTGACACTCCTTACGAAGTTCTCAAAGAAGCCTTGGTCAGTCGCCTCGTCGCCTCTGAACAACGACGCCTTCAGCAGCTCCTCAGCGCAGAAGAGCTAGGCGACCGTCGACCCACCCAGTTCTTGCGACACCTGCAACATCTTCTGGGCGACAAGGCGGCCTCCATCGACGCCGCCATCCTCCGTGAGCTATTTCTACAACGGCTGCCGGCTTCTGTTCGTGTCGGCCTAGTGGTAGCCCACAGGCTTCCGCTTGTAGAACTGGCCGAGCTGGCGGATCGAATTATGGAGGTTTCCGGTCCCACCGTCGGAGCAACACAAATGTCTCCAGACCTTGTTTCGGACATCGCTAAGCTCCGTCAAGAAGTGCAGAACCTGACGACCATCGTGTCCGAGCTTCGGCGGGAATCCCGTGACCATGCGCAATCATCACAGCAACACTCCGGTCGCGAAAGTCGCCGTCGACCATCGCAGTCGCCTCGCCCTCCAGACAAGTCGCTATGTCGGTACCACCGACAGTTCGTACCGAATGCCCGCCGCTGTTGTTCACCCTGTTCCTGGAACCAGAAAAACGGGACGGCCGATCGCTACTGGCGGCGAGCGACCCATATCGGCCCACCAGTCGCCTCTTCCACATCCACGACAAGATCGTCGGCACCCGTTTCTTAGTGGACACAGGCGCTGAGGTCAGCATCATTCCAGCCTCATTTTTTGATCGCCAAAATCGCGTCCAAACTACATCATTGCAAGCTGTCAACGCTTCTCCCATCAAAACGTATGGACAAAAATCACTAACGTTGGACCTTGGCCTCCGACGACGGTTCCAGTGGTTGTTCTGGATTGCAGACGTCAGCTACGCAATAATTGGAGCAGATTTCCTTCGGAACTTCAACATCTGGGTGGACATGACACAAAGAAGGCTAATTGATGCGACCACTCACCTACAAGTCTCTGGTATTGCATCTCGAGCGCCAGCTCTTAGCCCCACTTTTGGCAAGCCACCTTCCAATTCATTTGCCAGGCTGCTCGAGAACTACCCAGACCTCATCAACCCGCACAACATCGGCGAGGTACCTAAACATGACGTCACTCATCATATCGTGACGACGGACCCGCCTGTCCATTGCCGACCACGTCGACTCGGACCTGAAAAGCTGCGGGTCGCACGGCAGGAATTCGAGCATATGCTCCAACTCGGAGTCGTACGCCCATCTTCTAGTCCCTGGTCGTCCCCTCTGCACATGGTGCCCAAAAAGAGCGGCGATTGGCGACCGTGCGGGGATTATAGGGCTCTGAACTCAGCTACCATTCCTGACCGGTACCCGATCCCAAACGTTCAAGACTGCACTGCCTTTTTGAAGGATACCACCATTTACTCGAGGATAGACCTCATAAAGGCTTACCATCAAATTCCGGTTGAACCTGCTGACATACACAAGACGGCCATAACAACTCCTTTCGGCCTCTTTGAGTTCGTCACAATGCCGTTTGGGCTGCGTAACTCAGCCCAAATCTTCCAGCGATTTATTGACCAGGTCATCCGCGGTTTGCCTTTTTGTTTTGCCTACCTCGACGACCTCCTCGTAGCGAGCAAAACCCCGGAGGAACACAAGCGCCATCTCACCACACTGTTCGACAGGCTACACGAGTATGGCATTATAATAAACGTGGACAAATGCCAGTTTGGTGTACCAGAGCTGACCTTCCTTGGCCATCACATTCACTGTCAAGGTATCCGACCGCTACCAGACAAGGTCAAAGTCGTCACCGATTGTCCACAACCTACAACAAAACGCGCCCTCCGGCGATTTCTGGGGCTTGTAAACTTTTACAGGCGTTTTCTCCCCCACTGTGCCAAGCTTCTACAGCCATTGGAGACACTGCTTTGCACCTCCAAGGGCAAAAAATCAACGTTGCCATGGCCCCCGGAGGCGTCGATAGCATTTGAGAGCGTGAAGAAAGAACTAGCCAATGCCACACTCCTCGTACACCCGTCTTCAGATGCACCAACGTGCCTGATGGTCGATGCCTCGGACGTCGCGGTCGGAGGTGTGTTGCAGCAGAAGATCGCAAATATATGGTCCCCCATATCATTTTTTTCACGTAAACTGCAAGACGCAGAGAGGAAGTATAGTACCTTCGGAAGAGAGTTACTTGCGGCTTACTTAGCCATCAAACATTTCCGACACTTCCTGGAAGGGCGTGCCTTCTTCATAGCCACGGATCACAAACCGCTGGTTTATGCCATTCAGTCATCGAACCAAAATCATTCACCACGAGAGCTGCGACATCTTTCCTTCATCGCGGAATTCACTTCCGATATCCGACACGTGAAAGGAAAAGAAAACACCGTCGCAGACACATTATCCCGTCTGGAGCTGAATGCCCTCAACGCAGAGAAAGATCAGTTCACCTACTCTGAACTAGCTGCGGCTCAAGCACAGGACGAAGAACTTCGATCCATCATGAAGACCGGCACGTCCCTCGTCCTCGAAGAGGTAACCCTCCCTGATCATGGTATCACTTTGATATGTGATACTTCGACAGGAAAACCCCGCCCGTATGTGCCACGCCAACTGCGTCATGCAGTGTGCTCGTCACTTCACTCCCTCTGCCACCCAGGCATACGCGCAACACAAGAGCTGATAACGAACCGTTTCGTATGGCCCAAAATCAACGCCGACATACGGGAATTCGTACGCTCTTGTCTTGCCTGCCAGAGGTCGAAGGTGCAGCGTCACACCCATACACCACTTGGCAAGTTTCCTCTTCCATCCACACGCTTTGAGAACGTCCATCTAGACATTGTTGGCCCACTTCCAACTTCACGGAATTTTTCATACCCATTGACATGCGTCGACAGATTTTCTCGCTGGCCAGAGGTGGTACCACTAGAAAATATCACCGCTGAAACAGTAACACGCGCTTTCATATCCAGCTGGATCAGCCGCTTCGGTGTGCCTGCCACAATCACCACCGATCGCGGGCGCCAGTTTGAGTCCGCGATATTTAAAGAATTAACATCTCTTCTGGGCTCAGTACGGACGCGCACGACAGCATATCATCCTGCTGCGAATGGCCTCGTCGAGCGACTCCACCGTCAGCTGAAGTCTGCGCTCCGAGCACAAACCTTTCCCGATGCATGGGTTGACAACCTACCAGTGGTGTTACTAGGCATGCAATCAACTTTGAAGCCCGACTTGGGTTGTACAGTGGCAGAACTCGTGTAAGGTTCTCCCCTTCGTCTCCCTGCTGACATGGTTGAACCATCAACGGCACAAAGAATAATGGACCCCACCTCCTACGTACAACGACTCCTGGAAGCCATGAACTCTTTGCGCCCAGTACAGACACGGCAACCTAGCGCACAACAAGTCTTCGTTCATCCTGCCCTCGCCCAATCATCACACGTATTCATACGTCGGGATGCGGTAAAGAAACCTCTCAGACCTCTATACGATGGCCCATACCAGGTCGTAGGCAGAACACCGAAGTTTTATACGGTACTTATACAGGGACGTCGAGATACAGTTTCCCTGAACCGACTAAAACCTGCTTTCACCACAGCCCTCGACACAACTACTACCCCTGTGTTGCAGAACAATGCTCCAACGCACTCCCCACTTGGTGCGCAAGTGGCCCAGGCCACTTGTCCAGGGGTGGGGGCATCTGTAGCAGCCGAGCTAGTGGTGCTTCCGCGACGATGAAAAAGAAGCATCTCGGCGCGAACACACAGAACGAGACACCACGAGCTGGGAGATTCGGCGACCGAGCGGCCTGGCGGCTACATCGAGCGATGCCCAGGACAGTTTCATTTCTTTTGTAAATATTGTACATAAAAAGTATGTTGGGAGGTATATTCCTGGTTCCAACAAAGTGAAATAGTGTGTGTTGAGCAGCTGTCGCAGGTGTTAGTGATAGCAAGCGACACGGGCTTTCGGCTTTCATAGCGCGGTTTGTTACTTTTGTTCTCCTCTTTGCTTTCTTCACGTGCTTCTTTTTCTTTTTCCTTTTTTTTTGTTTGCGCGTGCAAATGCCGACTTCTTGAAGGTGTCAGTTTCTGACTTTCTGTAAAGTGGTGCCAGATGAGTGATAGTGACAGCGACTCTTCCAGCAGCCATGTCTCCCCAAAAGATGACAAGCTGTAGGCTATTTGGTTGGAGGCAATCGGGCGTTCGCGTAGCGACAAACGTGTCCAGGTATGCTCTCGTCATTTTGCTCCGGAGGCCTTCGAGATTTGCACCGGGTGAACCGAACGTCTGCGACTGAGACACAGCTGTTACGGAAAAAACCTGGCACAGCCAGGTTATTACGTAACAGCTGTCCGCAGAAGCCTTTGGACGTCCGAATTCTGCATTAGCAGGCAGATCTTGCTCTGCTTCCGAACCATCTTACGTAAAGTTGTTTGAATTGAATGTGTACTGTTATCGTACATCTTGGCTTGTGACTGCGCCTTTGTAGATCATCTTATTCGTTTTGCTGGACAGATGCAAACGACGGGCATAACGAAATCGTTTACATATTCCGCATACCTCGCCAAAGCACTTCCCCACTCACCTTGATAAAAGCGCGAAACACGGAGTTCGCACCGTCTTGACTTCCCAGTCTTTTACCTGCTTTAGAGCAGTTTGTAGGTACGCCTACTGAAACTGCAACTTGAAATCAGGGGCAGTTCCAGAGAGGAAAGAGGCAAAGTTGGGAAAGCTTGCTCGCTCTCCGAAATTCTGAAGCGATTGTACCATAATAGATGCACCAACGCCTCTTCCCCCTCCCCCCCCCCCCCCCACCCAAAAAAAAGAAAAAACACTATGTTCACTACGGAAAAAAATGGTCTCAGTTCATGCATCTGTGAGCAGGCAGGAAATCTTGCCCGAATTTATTCACACCGCATGATGAGCGCAAGTAACTCGCAGGAGATCTAGAGGAAAATATCGGTGGCGACTTGTTTCCCTGAAATTCCCTATAACCGGTCGTTTGCAGGACCGAATCATCTACTCGAGCGGTGTGCGTCGTTGTGCAAACACTTCGCTGTTCAAACGCAGTCCAACAGCACGGAGCATAAAAACCGCAGGTTTAGGACAACAATCCGGGTCCATTGTTCAATTAAAATGACATAATTTTGTTAAAAACGCCCGCAGTATGCGCCGGGAATCTTCCACATTTAGAAACTGAACAAAGTAAGATTTACTTTTAAAAATGCTCGCTGCGTCCTCCCGGACCGGATCAGCTGACAACGACGGACTGAACCCATTGAACCTCAACCCCACAACAACTTATTTGAGCTCTGTGTTAGTGTGAGTTTCTACTTCCAAGCACCGCACCACACCACGAACGTTTCAGTTCTTTGTCGCATCGCCGTGTTGCACCAAACAGAACGAGATCGCCGAAGTCAACCTAGCGCTGTTCTGAACGTTTGCTTGTGGTTGCGCACTCATAGACCCTGTGACTCCCTTCGCTTTCCAAGCACACACGACGATTGCGGATGATACTTTCCTTCTTCCGGGAACATCACAGGGGCACTTCTTTGGTCACATCTTTACTACATGTGCTCGCAAAAAGCGGAGCTTCTCGCGTGCCGTCAAACCAAAACAATACCAGCGCCATGTCGAACATGCGTTTTTGCCAGATTTTTTCCGACCAAACAAAAGTAACGAAAGCAAACCGGCTCTAGGGCTCTAGCTTCCAGCGTACATCGGCGGCACCTTCCCCCTATCCTACCCCTCTCCCGATCCCGGAAGTTGCGACGCTGCGTATGTCTCCGCAACCAAGTCAATCCAAGAGGAAATCCAAGAGTGAGGGGCGGGGCATACTATTTTTCCGCGCTGGTCGAAAGAGCGGGAGTTTCAACGGTGGAGAGGTTCTGACTCGACTAAACTACGTCCTGTGGCGTAAATATTGCTAAAAAAACAATTTCTTTTTCGCGGAAGATTTGTTTTGTGACATGCTTATCCCCATTAAGCTGTTTAAATTTTTTTTTTTTTTCAGTTACATTTTAACGCGGATTATATGCTGCAAAGAAGCACCTTCAAGACCTGGCTCCTTTGGCTTCCCCGAAATCTCGTCAATACAAGGAAGCCGCGCACGAGGCCGACGGGGTCCGGGCCATTGCGGTTTATCGACTTACAGAAGATCAAACAGAAAACAAAATCACACCCCTGACTTTAAGCCCCAAGAAGGCGGAGTGATTGACCTTCCGCGGTGCTTTAAATTCTAATATACATGTCACGGCAAACGAGTACACGTCTTTACCGACTCCAAGGAAGCGGAGCGGGAACGTGAGCGCTTGACCAGTTGCGATCGTATCGTTCACAAAATAAATGCATTCGCTAGGACCTTGCGAGCCAATGGAATGCAGATGAAACTCAGATGAATTCCCGGCCATATCGATATCTCGGGGAACGAGAAGGCTAACACGACCGCGAGGAATTTGCTATATGCAACCCATTCCTCACAAGGCCCTGCTCAGCCCTCGGTCCCAATTGATAATTTTATCCCACCGGACCCAGAATTGCTCACACAAAAGACCAGGAAGGCCCGCAAGGCTAATCTGGCTGCACAGCTGCCCTGCGACGGCTTTTCCCCTTCCCTTTGGGTATTCCAGGTGGGAACGGGTGTATCTACTTTCGCAGGTATATAAACACAATCAGCTATTACTTCTTTTTGACCAGCAAAATTCTACAAACCCACCTCCCCAGGGGACACCGGCCCTAGTCCGCCGCGCACACTATGTCGAGTGCCGGCCACATGCACCCACCTCATCAGAGACATCTCAAAACACTTTGTTATTCAAAATCCCTGTATTTGTAACGTGCCCCCGCTGTACCGCCCTCGAAGTTACACCGAGTAAACTAGCTACTGAACCTCCGCACTAAACCTCCGTACCAGAGCAAGCGAATCCTGGACTCTGCTTTCTTACCTTCGATAGGCCAATCTCAACTGAGTACATCTCTATATACTTCGTCTCACCCTACGATGGACTAAAGGCAAAAGCTACAGACCTCTAGATCCAATCACGAGCCACTTAGATATTGCGTGCATTGCGCTTTGACGCACGTATCAGTGCCCGCGTCTCAGATCACTCATGGGGATGGGCGGACAGTGGTTAGAATTGAAGAGCAGTGAATGACTCAACAATGTTACATTGCAAAAAAAGCCACGACGCACAGGCTGTTTGCAGTAGTCTGCAGTGTCGGAGCTGTAGAAATGACACAGTGTTTTTGGATTCGGAGCATTATTCGTCCACCCCCCATATCAAAGTTAAGCGTGTCATAGTTTAGCGTGGAACGTGATTGGACCTGGCGGCCCATGGCTTTGGTCTTTAGTCCATCGTAGGGCGAGACGAAGTATAGTCGGTGACAGGTCAAGAACGAAGTGGAAGCCCCCCCCATCTTTTAGTAATGCGAACGCTGGAGAGGTGGCGACCTTCTCTCAACCGTTCGCTCCGCTGAAGTGGAGACAGGTGGGAGGAGCTTCGACTTCGTTCTTGATTTTTCAACGACTATACAGTAACCTATCTTTTCACCCATTCCATACCACCCCCACCCCCTTCCTTTCCCCTCCTGCTCACATGTATTTAGTCTAAACAACCGGAGTGTCTCCCTCTTCGTGCAAATAAGCAAAGTTTTCATCATCATCACGATTACGTTTTCAGCTTCATATAGATCGCGACAGTACTAAGCGAGGAACGTTTTTCGAACCCTAAATTTGAGTAAGTATTCCAGCAAGTAAATAATTAAGATATGCATTTGAGTTTGTTCCACAGCCAACGAAACGATACGAGCTGTGCGAAAAGTGCATTGTCACGGCGCTCGTCGCCTTTGTTTGTTTGCTATCGCCGACTATCCCAAATCACGCGCAGTGAATGTGTCGCAATACTGCGCTATTTTTCCCCCGAGTGATCTGTGTAGCCTTTTATAGCGTGCCCAGGAAGACAAGGAGTGTTGTCACGTCGGATGGGGTCGTACTTGAAGTGAAACATGGTATAACAGAGCAGTCAGGTAAACAAAATGTTACTATTTTGTATACTTGTGTACGGAACGCTGTAGCCGGTTTGTTTGCTATTGACACTTTAGGTGTTTAAGGAATTTATTAATTTGTTTCTTTATTTCAGAAAGACCAAGGGGCATTTCGCAGGGGGCTGTTGCTGTAAAATTAGTCATACCATAAATCCAACACACAATAATATCATGCAAATACCGTCATAAATATAATGTGAGCCATCATAGAACATAATGAGAAACAAAGTCAGCCAATAAGAGGGGTACTTCGATACATTCAATGATATAGAAAACAGACTCAAAACTGTGCGGGCGCTATAAAAGTTATATAAAGAAAAAAAAAACTGAAATAGCGTAGCTTTATAACTGTAAGGGGAATAACCAAGAGGAACTATAATGAGACTTGCTTTACTCATGAGCTTGCTAAGCAATAAATGTACGGTATTCTACGAGAAGATAATCGGAATTTTGCAATAGGGGTGACCCCACCCGAAAAGTTAGCAAACAAAATTTGCTGTCAAGGTATGGAGACTGCATCTAATCTGGTCTCCAGATAATATTGTCTCCAGACCTCGATAGTAAATTTAATTCGTAAACTTCGTGACGTCATAACTATCGTGAAGAAAAGTGTCAGCATACGGGGACCCCGAAAGAGAAGAAAGGAGAGATTGGGGACAAGAGGGCTCTCTCAGTCGGAAACTAAAACCTTGGATTGCATCAACCACCAAATAATAATGCAGGGAGAAATAAAAGAAGAATACGATGACGGGAACAGCGGGGCGCGTCGCTGTTGGTACATGCTGCGCCTCCTGGAGGCCACTTGAAACTGATAAAACTGCGGGTTGGCGTTGCGAGGGTGTGCGTCCTACTCCGATATGTCTGATCGTCGCCCAGCACAACCCAAGCTTCGACGCTGCGCCGGTGGTGCGCTGGAGATTCCGTCAAAGCCACTTTTGTTAAAGGGGCCCACCAACAATTTTTTGACCGGTTTTAAGTTCGCGCTGAAACGGAGCTCCATGAAAGCAGGAACACCGAGAAAAAGAAAATATTACAGAAATTCGCAATATTTTGCGAGTTATTAGCAAAATAAATATTGCAGAAAACAACTTTAAATAAGCAAAACATTGCGCTTCATGACGTAAAATGAAACAGTTTAGTGATTGGAGCAAAGCGGTTGGCCAGTTGGAGCAAAGCGTCGGCCCGGTCGGCTCGTCGGCCATTAGGCCTAGCTGCAACCATCGTAGCTTTGGGATCGGGTTGCCATCATCGATGAATTTACCGGGCTTAACAGATTTTGAGTGCGGAGCTGGGCGTCGCGCCGCACGAGGACACTCCACGCAAGCGCCGCGACGCGTCTCTGCCTCAGTCCGCTTCGAATGCCGCGGAAGACTCATCTCCCGCAACTCCGCCACCGGAACCACCTCGGCGAGTAGGAGCTACAAACTGGTGAGCGGTTCCGTTTGGCAAAAGCTGGGTCCCGTCGCCGCACTTCACTCGAACAGTGAAAAGTCTGTCACAGCACTAAAAGAAAATAAGGGTCCCCCTGGCTCCTCTTACTGCTTTTAGTTGACCGGAACCGGGGGCGCACAAGTGAAAATACGATGCGCGTTGTCTGCACGGATCACTTGTCGTCTGCTCGTGATGGTACGTCGCGGGCGCCCCTGGGAGGCGCGCATGAGCGACAAGGCGTTGTTTTCATCCTTTTTGAACTTTATTTTGCAACTTTATTAGCTCTATAAAAATGACTTGTTAGAGAAATAATGACGGTTAACGTGTGATACACTTTATTTCGCTTCAAAATTCCTGGGACGGCTCTCGCCAATCACGAAACCCAGAGAATGTGACGTATAGTGAAAGGGAGCGCCGCTATGCGCGCGCATTCGGCACCTCACGGCGCCACCGTCGGAGGAGGTGTTTCCGAGTTGTCAAATTAAAATATGATGCGCTAATATTTTCAGACTCTTTCGTTGTCCACTAGGTTTCCGGGACCACTAGCGTGTAGAAACCGCAAAAAAAAAAAGTCGACGCTCAGATACTGTTGGAGGGCCCCTTTAACTCGGTATGAGCCATGCGAGGGAGCACACCGCTCGCAGCGGGAGCAAGGTGCTTGTGCGCGCCTCGCACGCGCGTCCGTGGAACATTACCGTAGCGTCAACCTCCCTCCTAACTTGCGCAGTTTTTTTTTTTCTTTTCTTAATATGCGTTGTCACTTTGTTGTGAACTGTATAGCAGAAACTGTGCGAAATTCGAAACAGAATAACTAGAGTGGAGCTAGGATAGCTGCTGCCGCTGCTGAGTTAAGTCGATTACTTTGCAAACTTTTAACTCTCAGCCCTAGCTTTGTGTCCCCTCTAGCTCTGAGTGTCTTGTGTGTGGATCTGGCATTGCCAAATTGCAGGTCCGCCAGCTCCCGTATTCACCAAACATTTTAACGAAATGAACTAACTTCGTCATTGAAATTTTGCAGGCAGCCAGGCTCTCGTTTAGCATACCTAGTAAATTATCACATCGTGTGTCAGAAGTCTGTAACAGAAGTTAAGTCAGTTCGTTCGTGCAGCTTGAGTGGAGCTTGATTGACGTCAGTTACCAGAACCACGCAGACGTCCCCGTGAAGGATTTAGAGCGCATTGTTTCTGCAAAATAGTGAAACAGCGGGGACGAGAAATGTCATGTTTATTGCCATGGAGCATTTTTGCAAACAGAAATATTAAACAACGAAGGAACACGAATGCTGCCACCGGCAAAGGCTGACTGCCCCAGCAGCGCCGCAGCAGTAGCTGTCTGGTCCGGCTTGTTTCCGCTGCTGTATTTCACTAGCTCGTCTTGGTGAGGAGCCAATAAATACCTTGTGAAGTGTCCTTCAGCTTCTATAACGGCATCCATCCGACGAGGTAGGCATTCCATCAGGCGGGATACCAAGTGCGAAGCTTGCAGTCGCTCCTATTCAGGCTCGACCACCGATCACAAGACGTCCGCCAATCTACTCTGCAGAAGCCGGTGGGAGAAGGCCTTCTTCATTGCCCCCAGACGTTTTCTATAACCTTCATGTCGGCTGCCTGGGGTGGCCAGTCGAGCGTCATGATCGCTCTGTCCAGCTAGTGAAATACAACAACGAAAGCAAGTCGGCCCAAAACAGCTGCTGCTTCGTCGCTACCTGAGGCGTCAGCCTTTGCCGGTTGCAGCATTCGTGTTCCTTTGTTCATTATTTCTGTTCGCACAAATATTCACTGGCAATAAACATGTCATTTCTCGTCCACGTTGTTTCATTATATTGCAGCAGCCATGCGCTCTAAATCCTTCACGGGGATGTCTGCATGGTTCTGATAACTGACGTGAATTAAGCTCCACAGGTGTTCCGTGCACGAACGAAGTGATTTAACTTCTATTTTACACTTCTGACACACGGAGTGATAATTTAATGACTTCACTGAACGAGATTCTGGCTACCTGCAATATGTCAAAAACCAAATTATTGCATTTCGTTGAAATATTTGGTGAAAGCGGGAGCTCGCGGACCCGCACTTTGGAAATTCCAGCGCCAAACGCGAGACACAAGACCTTGGAGGAACAGAGGGAGAGCACTGGAGGCTGATACATAAAGGTTTGCCAGGTAATTGACTTCATTTTGGTATCAGCAGCCATCCTGGGTCCCCTCTTGTTATTCTGTCTCGTATTTCGTACAATTTCTGCAATACCGTTCACACACACACACACAAAAAAAACGATAACGCGTATAAAGAGAAAGCAGGAGCATGATGCTGCAATAATGCTCCATAGACACGCGTGCCAGGCGCGCGTGCTAGCAGCCTGGTCATGCTGCAAGCGGCGAGCTTCCTTGCATGGCTCATGCCGAGCCAACGAAAGTGTCTCCGAAGGCACTCCCAGCGCACCACCGGCGCAGCGTCGAAGCTTGGGTTGTGCTGAGCAAGGGTCAAACACGTGGGAGTAGGACGCACACCCTCGCAGCGCCCTACTCTCCAATCCGCAGATTTATCAGTTTCAAAAGGTTACCAGACGGACAGCATATGTACCGACGGCCACGCGCTCCACTGTTCGCATTTCTTTTGAACCCGATAGCACGTATGGAAAGTATCGGACAACAGGAATTACGACCTAAAAGGAAGATCTGGCATCCTGACCTTACCTCTGCGATTAGTTTGCCATAGTGATAATTTATGCTTTATTTCTGGGAGAAGAATATTTGATCATAAATATGAAATGGGGATGTCCATCAAGATGACGGTGTCAGCTAAAAATGAATGCTAATGCCTGTTTTTTTTTCTGTGTGTGTGTGGGTGTGTGTGTTCAAACTTACTTCGAAAGATCGAGTTTCTCCAAAACTACTATTATAGTGACGTGCGCCACCAATAGCGTTGCTGTGGTCGCAGTTCGAGATTGGTCAAACCATAACTTCCTGTATTATGATAATGCATGCCCAATCGCTGATTCACGGCGAGGCAAATCCTGCCAATCACGGCGAGGCAGAGGCTAATCCTGCCAGTCACGGCGGGGCCAATTCTAGTCGTTACGTAACGAAAGGAAACCATCAGAAAGCGCCACCGAAACATCACGGTGCCATATAAGGAGTGGGGGGAGCTTCCCTGAACTCTGAGTTTGTCATTCACTATGGGAGTCTACTTATTGAACAAATAAAACAAAAAAATTCAAAGTTATTGGCTATCTTATTCCGAGACTACTCGAGAGCATGCTGATCGAGGTGAGTTAGATGTCAATGTCGTCTCATTCGACCTCTTTATCTTTATTCACCATTCGCTACTTCATTCTCAGAATTGCGAGATTTCAAGCGTACGAGTAAAAGCGAAAACCTGGTACATCCCTCTCAAGAACAAATGACGTCCGGACTCAAGTCAAAGATTACCTCGGAAGACCATCTTCCCCTGTGGAGTCATCTCGTGCGTCTCTTTGTGCGCGTTAAATGGGGCGAGCCCTTGATGCTTTAATTGCTGCGTTCATTTATTATACGCCCTTTCTTTTCCCGTTACTCTTCATTGTTTTCAGAGTCGAGGACGTTTCCGTGTTCGTGCGCTGTGTTATCTTGGCCTGGCACCAGGATGGCCTGGTTTTTCTGTTTAGCAAAGTTGTACTTCGTTGTATTTGTTGAACAACTAAATTTTTTAATTAGTTTGTGCGCTGTCGGAGCAGATCTTTTGTTCATTAGTTGCTAATCCGGATATTACAAATAGCAACATATTTACGATATTCCCGGCCTAAATGTTGTCAGCAAGATAGTCGAGTGTTTTTAACCAAAATTTTTAACTTTTCGACATGTTCATGCTGATGTGGGGAATGCACATGACGCACTTCCGCACGCAACATTGGAGCCGGAAGGCTCCCGTTAATGCAGTAGAGGCTACGCTTCTGCGTGCCAGCAAGCGACCCATGATGATAGAATTAACATGGTGGAACCTACGCTCCGCCGCGTTTAAACCCGCACCACGTCCGACGAATTGTGTTTTGTTTTCTTTATTGGATCAGACTCGAACATTTGTTGTATCAACTACTGTGCCTGCCGCTAATACTGTCACATAGTTCTCTAAATTTGTTTGGCGTCTCCATAAGAAGCGTCGTTAATGATATCGTAAGTAATAGGAGGTCATATTTCAAAACAGGTTAAGCAATTGAAATGTTAAATAGTACTGTTATCGTGAATTATTGCTTTTTCCGGAATAACGGCTTATATCTAACAGTTACACCCATTAAAGAAAAAAAGACGTAACATGGCCAAAAAGAACGCACTAAAATATAAACGAGAAAAAATATGAGCCTGAGTCATTGATTGCATTGTATGATAATCATTTAAGTTTACGACTTCCAACGTCAAGTCTGTAATTCCCAGGAAACAAAAGTCTATCCCTGTAAATTACGTCTGCTTTTCTCAGAGCTAGATATCTTTAGCACGTCTTTAATTATATGTTAGAAATGAGGAATTTTCTGACGTGATACCGTGCTTACAAAGTAGAGACTTTCCTTTTTTTTTCTCATTTAGCTTACCCGACTTTTATGAAGTCGAAGTTGCATCCGTAAAGGCAAACGCTTGAATATTTTTCTCGTTTCAATTTGAGGAATTAAAGGTTGAAATTGAAAGTATAGTGAACGACAGCCAAGCTTACTATATACTCCGTTCGCCCTTAAACTGAGGCTAGAAGCTTCACCTTCAGCGCGAGCTCGCTGGCTTCCACAGTGCTTTGGTTGTGCGCGCCTGCGCGTTCGCACTGATGTTAGCAAGGGCAGAAAGTTCTTACTGAAGGCGGAGCTTCTAGTCTCAGCCTAAGGTTGAACGGAGTATACATTATCTCAGCTGTTCAACGCGGGAGCAGACCTGAACCGGAGCCAGTTCGCGCTGCCGAACCGCCAAGTCAAACCTGCTGGCCGAAGTCTCTCGTAACGCTGGGATCCTCTAGGCCATGCTACCGCAGCGCCTCCCCGTACATCCGAGAACTTTCCAAGTTCGCCGCTTAATTCACAGCCATGCATGGCTCGTGTCGGTGCTTGATCGCACTACCACTCTTCTAGTTCACTGTCTTTCAGGCTCCACATCGGTGCCTGTCTTCAAATTCTTCCTTCGTCAGCTATCAAAAGGCAGCTGTTAGCATGTGCAGAAAATGTACGCTTCGGTGATGATAGTTACAGAGGTAGACATACCGAATTTTAGAAAGGGTCTATTCAGCAGCCTTTCTGCTTCAATAAGAATCAGACCAGATGATAGTGTAACCTTCGAGGGCAATCCAAATGGGTCGTTATGGTTCACACTGCCACGACCATTGTCGGGAAAATTGTCCCAGGAATGTGCCCGCTTGTTTGATATGCGCACTGGTACAGCGAACGTTAGACAAAGCGGACCTTCACTTAGAGTGAAACAAATGTCCGTGTACCAGTCTTACCTGTGAAGATTTTGCCATGAAGGCAATAGCGCCGAGAGGTGCCTCTTTGACATCGCCTCCTTAAATTGAAATTGTTCTTGGTTGGATGCTAAGCGTCGTAGTATGCGTTTTGCCGCGCAACAAGAACACTATCAAACTCCCCCCCCTTTCCAAAAAACAAAACAAAAACGTGTTAATAACAAGACAAGGTTATTACGTCACCTGTCGACAACAAGACGGGTTGCTTGACACGGCGAGTACACCGCCCAGCTATCAAAGCCGGTCTGCAACTATTGGCGGCGTGGGCGAACTGTAGGGGGCGCTTCTCTAGCTATCATCATCATCGTTTGTGACGTCACGGGTAGGACAGACTGGGATGGACCGTGCAGATCTTGGATCCTCCGGTTAGTCAGCTCGCCTCATGCGCTGTTTTTGGTAACGCGCGGCAAAGCTTGTTGCACGCGTATGTGTTTATTCGGTGAAGTGATGATTGCAGTAGGAGATTTTACCAAAGCCTGAAACCGTGGCTCGTATAGTTGTGCTAGCAAACCCTTTTGGCGCTGAGGTGTCGAAGCACTCGGAATGTGGTGTTTTGTTCTCTAGCCCAGTACAAAAAGCTGGATGATGAAAGTAGAATATCCAGCGCTTTACCCCGCCACCACATCTACCACGGCGAATCGGGCGTATTTTTGTTTTTATTTATTATGATTCGATTTGGACAAAATCAAACTGAGAAAGGAATGTTTCATCAAATTGAAAACCGGAAAGCGAAATTTCAGAACTTCACACGTGCGTGGTAAACACTTCAGTGAAAGTGGCTCCGTATCCTGTTGGTCCTATTGTGTTTAGTGAGTGCTGGTCACTTATTAGTTTCAAGTTGATTACTTTCTGAATTTTGTAAACCAGCAAACAAATATTTCCTCAACTGGCAGGAAGAAGCGGTGACTGGTTTCCGGAGTCGTCTAAATTAAATCCCAGCTTATTCACCCCTCGCCATCGAAGTCTTAAATCTAGTAAGTCGGTGACATCTCAGCGTCCCAATAAATTAGGAATAAACCTGCTATGAGTTACTACTGTTCGTAGATACTTTTTGCTGACCCAAATACGCATAAAGCACGATGCGCCTCTCAACGAGGGCTTTTAAATTTGTAAACAATTCCCAGTAAAATATGATAGAACAAATTAATCAATCGCGTGAATTTACTGGGTCATGGCCGACAATTTAAAAATTTATGAAAGAAAAATTGCATTTATTTCGAGCAGAAGTCGCGATGTGACAAACTTCTTTGCCACATATTTATTCGATTCGGGAGGAGCTAAGTTTCAAATGCCGACGAGCATTTGCTCGGTAGCAATTGTTGAGTCACACTTGGATAAAAGCTTCGGTGTCGGCAAGATCAATGTAGTCAAAACAAGTGTGCGGCTCTTTGCAACACAATTGTGCGCGCGTTCACAGCTAAGAAGACATATCACGTCATTTACTCTGGTGAATGTAAAACTTTTTTCTATAGTAGCCTCCACACAGATCCGGAAAAATAAGAACCAGAAGGTCTGTAAATAGCCCTGACGCACGCCGCGCAAGCTGTAATGTGAGGCTGCAGGCTTGTTTTTGAACATTTTAAGGTTTCTCTAATATAAAAAGCAACTTCCAGGCGGTGTTATCGATTAGAAAGATCACTCAGAAAACTTTATACATGTTTCTTTACTAAATAAATCATTTTAATAAGCATAGATGCGAACTAACATAGCCACTCCGTGCTTTGACATAGTGCATCGTCTGCTTGCATCCTACCAGTTCCGTCAGAGGAGGGCGCCCGCGAGGTGGCGCCACCAAAACATCTCGTCGCCTGTTCCGACGTTAGTATCAGGCGTACCGCCCGCCAATGCGTCGCCCGACACATTCTGAGTATGACTCCACAAAATATGCAAAAATATTGACAGGAATTATATTTACAGAAATTATATTTTCGCATCGTTAACAACGGGGTGTTGCTCCGACGTGTGCCATGTCTAGTGCTGTTAACCCCGGTTTCCACAATAGTTATATACACTCACTTATCTCAGTACGTTGTAATCACTCTCTTCTCTTTTGTATGAGAGCGGTTAACCTTTACGCAGGTGTTCTTTAGTTTTTGCTACCGATTGTAAGAAGACAAAGGGCGAATTCACTTTCAGCAAATTTCGTTACTGTGAATAAATAATATCACGCCACCGTAAGCTATCACTATTTGGCTTGGCGTCTTAGAATGAATTAGCTTTGGCTAACTCGTTTTTTTTTTTTTCGTGGTGGCAGCGCTTTTGATTTTTAGTGCTTTTGTGTGGTTGCTGTCGCCTGCTCTTCGTTTCATCTGGAAGTTCGAGAAAAATCTTCGCGAGATACGGAAAACCTGTTTATACTGCGTGCATAAAAGGGATGTCTACATCAACCATCCGTGATTCGTGTTCTTGTAGGTCGGCATGGCGGTTCGAATAGGCCAAAAATGTTCGTAGAATTTCGAGAGGCAGCTGTAAAGAAGAGAAGTACGATTTTGTCTGCTAACCTGTGCGGGCAGCTTCACTGGCCACAAGTGCTCTACATTTGTTGCGCGCTGATTGTCAAGATGTAATATCGGTGCACAGAAATCAGACTCGGGTAAGTAAATGTTGGCTTTTTTCAGTGGCGATTGACGGATATTATTTTTTAAGGTTCTAACACGAATCAAAGACTACGGGGATATAACCGTTCGTATCACGGCATCAGCTTTTTTCGTCTAAAGTGCTGATGTAATTTTCCATAAAACGTCCGATTAGGTTCTGATGGGTCCACTGTGTCTCGTTCCAATGAGTGGACTCTTGTTTTTCAGCCCCTTGTTCGTGTCTGTCTTCACCGATGTGGAGGCTACAATATTTCCTAAAAATCGCATGCAGATTTGGGGGAATACTGGGTGAAAGTCAGAAGGAAGCGCCATTGTTGTGACTGCTCAAAAGTTGTTGGAGAGTTTTAAAGCGATAGATTTATAGACCCAACCACGCTCAAGGTCATGTCCTCAAAGTCACTTCCTCAAGGTCTCGTAACGCCCGATGCTGTAGTGAAGAGTAAGCGCCGATTGCGTAAGCTCCGTTCGAGTAAGCGCCGGTCGGGTAAGCTTGTAAGCACCGGTAGCTGAAGTTGACGTGGCCTGACGTCCTTGACGTCCTGCTCGACGTCGTCTTAGAGGTGGTCCTAGAGATCATCCTAGAGGTCGTCCTGGAGGCCGCCCTAGATGTCGTCTTTCGCGTCGTTCTCTAGGACGTCGTTCTTGAGGTCATACGGTAGGTCGTCCTTGACGCCGTTATGTGCGTCGTCCTCTGTGTGTGTACGGCATATTACAACCATTTCATCACCGTACCATTGACTTAATTGTTTTCACTAACGACGTTCCTGTAAAGCTAACGCATTTAGTCGCGTTTGGTCGAATAGAAGTATCAATTTTTTTTATTTAGTTTTTGGGATTCACAACAGCGTTGGGAGTGCGCAAGCTGCTCATTATCGGTGCCGACGCCGCGACATACGGGGAAAGTCTATTCCAGTTTTATCGTTAAAGTGCGCGACGAAACTGTGGCGCCTACGGTAGATCGGGTTTGTACAGGTTGGCCAGGTTTCATCATTTGCGTTGGTTCATCATAAAAACCTCGTTTCCCTGCTTCTTATTGTACGTCGTTGAATATTCTATAAAGGATGCGGCGGCAGCGCGCGAGAGTGCTGGCTGGTTCCTGTAGGAACGAAATTTATTGCTAGGATTTGATAACATGATTTACTTTGAGTTGGCTACTGAGAAAATTTAGTTGCTTTAAAAGAAAAGTCATATTTGTTTCGTTTTCGGCCGGAGGAATATTCTAATGAAAGGAAGGTGTCACATCACAAATAGAGTGTACATTCGAGACCACGTGACGTCTCCGTGACTACATTTGAGACCACGTGACATTCGAGACCACGTGACGCCGCTCACGTGACCGCTAACTTTGGCGATCACGCGACCACGTGGCGTCACGGTTTTATGGACTACGCGACTCACGTCACGTAAAATGACGCCAAGTATCGTGACGTCACACGTCTTGAGATTATAAACCTTCCCAGCGGCAGTCTTGAACCCGGCGATCTACAGCGCGTGTCCTTGATTTTGAGAGTCTACGTCAGTGTTGCCCGACCGCGCTGAGCTGTCCGTCTTTTTCGACAGTGGGCTGTGGCAGCTTGCGTAGGCGCAATTCCTGACACTGGAGGCGGCTAAATTGCTGCCTTTTATTTTCTTTTTGTCTGTTTTATGACGAAAGAAATTTCTCAGGGCCTTTAAGAAATCGTTCTACCACATGGGGGAACAAAGAAGAACAAATAAACGTTAATTTTAGTAAGTCCGAGCGCGACAGAAAGCATGCAAGTGTAATGCTTGTTTCATATTACGTAGACTTTCCACTTTGCCGAACACTTAGCCGTGCCACTCTACAAAGGCCTTAACTGTTGAAAATAGTTTATCACACATCGTAGAGCTTGGGCGAGTTGGTTGCTCATATTAACACACTCTACAGCGCACTATTGCAAACCTAAATTCACTCCTTACACACAAAAAGAAAGCAAAATTCAAACGAACCGCGCTGACTGACAACTCGTTTTTATATACTTTGTCTTTTTCTACCTCTTGCACTACCGAATTTCACGAATCGTGGTGTACAGGTCTTACGACATGTCGATTTTCCTGCTAGATTTAGTGGGGAAATTTTTTCGGATGCCACGTGTCGTCCGATAATATGTAACCTCGATTCCCTCGCCTATTATAGCGGGGAGGGTAAGGTGTTTAAGAAACGTGACATCAATTTCGCTGCCAAATTTCGCGCAAAACTGAGTTGGTGTATGTGTCACGTGACGTCAAATTTAACGCTAAATTTAGCTGGGAAAGTGAATTAGTGTATCGTGATGTTAGGTCGTGTCAAATCAATTTCCCCGCGAAATTTAGCGGGTATCTAATAACGTTTCGACTGAGAAGTTAAATATTTATAATGTACAACATAGACGGGACCTTGGAAGCTTTGAAATTAAAGGAAATACTGTATTAATACTCCTAACGTTATAAAAGTTGCCTATACCTGCAGCTATCCTACAAGAACGATCCCGCACAGGGCTTAAACGAATCTAGTTGGTGACGGATGTGTGAACTACAAAACAAAATCTTCCTTTTTGACTTTTTTTAAGTACTATCCCAAGTGAAAAATACACCAGGCCGAAGGCTGGTGTGACTTAATGTTACACCAGACTTTTTAACAGATGTGATTTGGGACATTTTCGCACCAGCAATCTGGTGTCCTCGTGTGAGACCAGAAATCTAGTGTGATGGTGTGACACCAGCAATCTGGTATTCCGGTGTGACCTCAGGTTTTGTTGTGGTACGATACCAGAGCACCTGTTGACTGGGTGTTGCTTTACTCACAAAGACGGGTAGAATGATAAGTTTGACAATAACGCTGATGTCATAATTACTTTATTCGAAAAAGCAGAAAAGGACAACAGTAAACTTTCGGAAGCTTTACTGTTGTATGGAGTTGGCCCTGATCAACTGGAGCTTGTCCGAAGCCAGTGCCCTGCGTCGAAGAACTGGAAAGCCCTGTCGTTCCGTAATTCTTGGCCTTTCAGCTTGCGGTTGACTCGCGTCTTAGTTGCGCTGGCCCGTTCCACGTGCCCCTCCGCGCCAGTTATCTCCTCTTCTAAAGCATCATATTACACAGATTGCTCAATTTCCTTGTCCAGCTCTTCCAGGGAAGCCTTATTAAATAGAAGAATGTCAAATCTTTCTTCGAGCTCACCGATGTCGGTTGGATCCGTGGCCAGCAGCACTTCAAACTCGTTGATGATCTTTGTTGCGGCGTCTCTTTCTCTTCAGGCGGTCGACGCCCTCCTGGCTCGTAGTAGGCATGGTCCGGCCGCTATTTCCCGGGTTTCGGCACCAAAAACTGTAATTATTACTAGCTTTCTTTGTTGTTTTGCTACGAGACCATGTCTATCTATCTTTAGCTCGTTGGAAGTCAGGAAAGCGCACTAACAACATCTTTCCGGCTTCGACTCACAAAGAAGACTCCTTTATTTTCTCAAACTTCAAAAAGAATACGGGCGGAGAGGGAAAGGGAAACCTCCGTAGAGGCGAGCGCCGCAAGCTGCTCAAGGCCGCCCGGGAAAGTGCTGGGGACGAGGGGGTCACTTTTTGAGCATGAAGCCCGCCGCGGGGTCTCTGGCGACCACCAAGACGGGAGGAAACGAGGCACCACGTCGGGGGAAGGGACGTCACAAAAACTAATCAAAAACACGCTCGCGAACGGGGAAAGAGTCAACAAAAATACAACAATGGTGTCACATCAAACTGATTGGGGTGCACACCAGGCTGTCTGGTGGGCACAAGAGCCAGTGTGCTGTGACACCAGCCTCTCTGGTGTGCCCATCAGGCTGGTGTGTAGGTACACCAGCATTTCTGTTGGGCACACCAGGCTGGTGTGCTAGATACACCAGAATTGCTGGTGTGCCCTCCAGGCTGGTGTGCTCGATATACCAGCATTGCTGGTGGGCACACCAGATCTTCTGGTCCAACACCAGGATTCTCTGGTGTCACACCAGGATTGCCTGGTGTATTTTATATTAAAATTTTAGCAAGAATTCATTGATTTCACCTAAGATGTTGGGCCACTCGCGCTCCATCACAGTTGAAAGTCAATTTATTTATGTGTATATCTTTTACGCCGTGGGGAGTTAACTTTAAAGGGGCGATGCAACAATTTTTCTACTTTACAGAAATACCGTTAAGAACGAATCCCTGATGTTAATGACCTATAAAACACGCGTTCGTTTTTAACCCCCCGCAATAGAATTCCCCGAAAAAAATTTAAAAAAAACGAGCAGCGTTCGATCCTTCAACTCGCAGCCAGAGCAAGCGGCCACGTGATCTGGAGCCGATTATATGCCGCCAATGTTGATCATAGCCACACGCTGGGGTTGCCAAGGCACAGGACACGCGCTGAGTTCCAGACATTGTTATGGCTCGGCTATTGTCCTCGTTGCAGCGATTGGACACGGGCTACTACCCGAATGCTTCTCGAGCTATCGATTATCACGAGCCGAAATCGAGTGCCCACGCAATGCTCGGGTCCAATTTATGAACCGCATTCAAATATCGTCATTCGGGTGTACTGAGATCCCCACGTTACGTCATCACTATATGCAAAGGAGAGATTGATTGAAAATGATTGCTCTTATCATTCAAATTACACCGCAACAAAGGAGTTTCTTGGTCAGTGGCGTTGCGTGCGGTTATCCATGAGTCCCACTTGTGCCAGTACGCTCGTGTAAAGTGAAAAATATTCCAATTGAATATTGTCGCACCGCCCCTTTAAAGGGACTATAAAATGATTTTTCAACTTCCTGCACCTTAGCTTTGTTCCTCAACTCAAGAGAGAACTTCCTGTCAATAAATATTTTCCACCACCACCACTCATAGGCCACGAACCCAAATTTAGATATTCGTGGACGGATTGATTGTGGACGAGCGCACACGACCGTCTGACTCTGTGCTCGTGTCCAGCGCGGCCCTTTCGCTCGGCGATGAGGACTTTTGTTTCCGGTAGAAAGGCTTACTTTACGTCACGGCCACCTGATTTCACATGTTGGCGGCCGAGTCCGGTCGAGTCGAGGAGAAAAGCGGACGTGAGTTTTCACCTTCTTTTGGTGTGTGTGTGTGTGTGTGTGTGTGTGTGTGTGCGTGCGTGCGTGCGTGTGTATGTGTGTGTGTGCGTGCGTGTGTGTGTGTGTGTGCGTGGGCGTGCGCGTGTGTGTGTGTGTGTGCGTGCGTGCGCGTGCGCGTGTGTGTGTTGTGTGTGTGTTGTGTGTGTGTGTGTGCAAAAGTGGAGGCAGCAAAACGAATATGGATTCCTGAATCCGGGTTGTCTGGTCGTTGAAGAAGAATAGGGGTCCAAAAAGGGGGAAACGAATTTTTATGCCAAGGACCATTGTCCGATAGAGATCGAAGATAATTTTAAAATGCTAGGTGTCTTTTTTTTTCTCAAATTATGTCATGGGATAGCAATGTTAATTATTTGCTTTCCAAATTGTCACGCGTTGTTGCTATAACGTATCACCACAGCCAAATTCTACCAGTTTGCGTGAAAATAATTATTTACCATGATCTGTTTTCCCAACTCCTGAGTTATTGCAACCCTGTCTGGGGCACATCCACGGCCATCCAAACTCAACAAAATTTATCTGCTTAAAAAAAAAAAAATGTTGAGAGCCATCTTTAACTCACCTTATGACTCTCACACTGGGACCGTGTTTAGTAATCCGCAATTATTAAAAAAAATCATAACTTATCTGATTATAGACTTCTAATCACCATTAAGAAAAAACAAAACAAAAAAGAAAGTGTTCTTTTAAACGAGATAGTTGTATTAGAAAAACATATTACGGTTTCCTTGACCCACTGTGATGAATATTGGAGGGTTCCCACATGCAGGTCAAACTATGGGCAGCAAATACTTCGGTATTTAATTCCAAAACTTTTAAACAACTTTGAACAAATAAATTGATGTCTAGAAACAATATCCCCTAAAGAGTTGCGTAACATTTTTTTTACATATTTGAGCGTTCTGGTGTCGTGTTTCTGTTATTCCATTTGCTAATGTATAATTTTCTGTATATGATTGTGTTTTGTTTTTTTCCATTGCACGAAAACTGCTTGTTCAATGGCTGCCGATGGGGCTGAGGGCTAGTCAAGCTTCCTGCTGAAGCTTTTTCCCTTTCATTCCACCATTTCTTCAAATGGAAATAAAGATCATTATTATCTTCATTTGGAAACAGCTCGAAAATCATTTTATGGTCTCTTTGATTATGAACATCCAACTATTTCAATGTTAAGTAGTACTAGTGGTGGCCGAGTCTAACTCGTTGCTCGCCCTCCCGCGGAGGAAACGGGAAGCGCTTCAGTGAGGGTCTCCCGGTTCTCTTGCTCAGCGGGCACGGCGGAACTGCTCGTGATCATCGCTCGTGAAATGTCATTTTCGAATGCGAACAACACTCTTCACTGTCCCAACGTTGTGCTGCAGCCGGTGTGAGATTGTATATTATCAGAGAGTTTTAGTATTACTTATAGAAGCCAAAGCAAGCGCTGTGCGTTTGCGTTAGAGTGGCGCACTCTACGCTGCGTATGCGCGTCTTCGCCATGTTCTCATCCAAGACCGCAATTTTGGGCTCCGCGCACGCGCACTGTGGAACACGCGAACACACAGTGCTTGTGTTCGCTCGCATACGCAACACTAAAACCAGACTTGGGAATTAGTCCGTTACAAGTAACGGATTACTTGTAATCCGTTACTTTTTCAAGTAATTTTGTAATTGCCACGTTACTGGCTTTCGGAGGTAATTTGTAGTGTAATTTCGTTACAAGATATAGGTAACGGATTATTTTAATTACTCGTTACTTAAAATAAAAATATGAGCATAATACAGTAACTGGAGCAATACGCGCAGAACAATCAGCAGCATAAAGAGAGCAAGTTAAAAAAAATAGAAAGCATCAGGAAGGTGAGAATAGCCGAAAAGAAAACACGATTTTGTGTATGACCGGTCTCTAGAACCACTAGAAAAACGGGCAAGGCATGTACAAATATACGAAAGAAAAATATAAAGTCAGACAGCGCCCAGTAGGCTCTCCGTCGCCTTCCATCGTGTTTTTCTTCTTCTCCTAGGCGGGAGAAAGTTATTAATGTTTATTTCTTTTTGTCTTTTACTCAGTTTCACCCTTTCCAACTTCTTTGACGTCTCCCGCCACCTGCACAGACATCAAACGCGTGTCCGTACCCCCTCGATTCGCCGGTTCACAGCTCGCGTAACAGACGATGTAGCCTCGCGCGAGGGGGTCGAATTCTCGTTGTCTTTGATGTGCCCTGCCTTATTCTAGCACGCTCTTGAGCCACGGCTGAAAAGCGTCCGGCGCGGGGCAAAGAGTATCGTCCGTGAGAATAAGGACAATACTTTTGGTTTGCTTGTCTGGTTATCGTGGTCCAGTCCACTCCTCACTTTACAGTTAACTGTGAACATAAAGGGGGAGGGGGGGGGGGAGTTAGGCCATCTAAGGATTGCTGACACAGAGAGAGAGAACGCCTAAAAGTGGTGTGATCCTCTATTGTTTTGCGGGACCGATGGCCACCACTTCTCTGGCTCTCTATGCCCTCCCCTCCCCTGGTCTCCACGAATATTGGTATGAAAGTAAGAACCGATGAACGATCGATAACCCGTAACCGCCATTTATTCTCTGAGTGGTCGAGTTTTCGGTCATGGAGTCTCCGTCGTCTCCATGGCCATCTCTTATTGAGATGTTTAAAATTCAGGGCATTCAAGAGAACGGAAACTTAGAGTTTCAGTACATACTTTTCTTGGCAAAAAAGCACACATCAGAAAGAACAACAAACTCTAATCTACGGAAACACATCAAGGTATGCTGGAACACCTGCATTCTGCATTTGCTATACATTGTAACGCTAGAACCAAGTGTTTCTTTTCTTGTGGATAACAGGCGAAACGCCCGAGTGAAAAGTGAGCTGTCGGAGATCGCCTCTTTAGCTCCGGATCTTGTAGAGGAGGTAGACGCTGCTACTGAGTATACGCACCGCTAGCTTTGTCTGCACAATTCCAGGGATCATTTCCGGAGGCCGTAAGCTAGCGAAATGGCGGGTGTGGGTGCAGCTTTCGGTGCCTTCTTACAGAGGAAAGGAATGCACGTATACTTTTTCCCTTAAATACATTTTATTTTTACAAGGCCTATCATAATACGGGCGTATGAGAAGTTAAAAGTAGGGTTGCAGAACATTTTTAAAAAATATCAAAATTGTTTTTGTTGTTTTCTGGATAAGTGTAGGGAAAAAGTAACGTGAAAGTGATTTGTAACGTAACGAGTAAAGTAATCCGTTACTTTTCAGCGAAGCTAATTTGTAGCGGTAATTCATTACATTTGAGGCTCCGTAATTTGTAACTGTAGTCCATTACATTTTTTCAGTAACGAGCACAAGTCTAACTAAAACTCACTACTGTTTCACCGGTTTTCAACGCCAAAGAAACTTGCTTTAGTGAGCAGACGTGCAAGCGGGTAGGCGTTCCCTCGAACTGCAAAGGCTGAGATTGGCGAAACGACGGCACTTAAAAAAGGAACTAAACTTTCTAAAAAAAATTCGTAGAACAAAAAAAAATATATATATATATTTTTTTTTTTTAGGGGGGGTTATTTGGTTTAGAGGGATTGGGGGGGGGGGGGGGGGGGGAGGCGGCGACTTTGAAAGTTTGGTGGATTGTCAAATGTCGGGACTTTGTTAGCACAATATGCTTTACCCACAATTAATGTAATTTTAAATAGCTGCCTCAAATTAGCTAGAATATTTTCACTGATATTAGACTCTTTTTATCTTGTAACTTGTAAATAAAAATGCTGCAACTGGCACTGGTGATGATAATTCGAGCACTTTTGATTGCTATACTCGTTCGCGCGTTTGAAGCTAGATCATAAGCAACAATTGTATTAGAGCTTAAAAAACTACGTATTAAAATATCTTTATTCTTATTATGAATACAAGTTGCGGCAATGTTTAGCCCCCAATAAGCGTCACGATGACAAAAATACGCCCTCTAATCGTATAGTAGTATATCAGAAAGACCTAAATTTGTTTTATTTTTAGCATATAAAAATCTAGTGTAACCTTCACAGCTTTTTTTTTAACCAAATCTCTAAAACTTTAAAATAAGACACCCTGTTTTTTGTGGTTTTTTTTTAGGTAAACGCCAATTATTAGTGCGAAGGAACCATCTCTTCAAATGTGCCAACCGGGCACACAGGCACTAGTGTGCGTGTGCCCGGTTCTCTGACATTCGCTCTTTCCGTTACGTGCCTCAGGATCTTGGCACGGTCGGCCGTCCAGTCGTCTTGGAGACGCGCCATTCTGGACGTTAGCTCACGAGAAAGGAAGACGTGCGTCTCTTCACGTTTCCAGCGGAAGCACTTTTACCCGCGTCTCGAATTACCCGTGCTCCTCAAGGATGTTCCACGTAGATGGGCGTCGTTACTCTCCGTGAGATGTTTGGCTGCACTCTTACGTAACCAGTAGCGGCAAGAACAATAGTAGAGACACGTAGTTGTACTCTTTTGGACGTTAGAAGAATGGAAAACTTAGGATGTAAAAAGTGTACTCGAGCGCAGAAAAAAAGAATTGCCCTGCAATTGTGTTGGTATACGTGAATTGTTAGCGCTAGTAACCTGCAGTAATTGCTTCTCGTGTTGCGCCTTCGTGTCTCTTCAGTCCTCTCCACCCCATTGTCTTTCAGTTTTATCTAAAACGGTCCTTCGTGACAGAACCTATAAGGTGCTCTTAGAAGCTCCTTTCCGTTATGCGAAAAAGTTCTTCATCGCCCAGTTGCCTTTCTAGTGAGCCATGGGGCGATAGTGTTTAAGACGAAACCTTTCTCCATGACCGTTCTAAAACCTTTATAAGGCCCGAGGACTTCTCGGGCCTTATAAAGGCCCGAGAAGTCCTTTCAAAAACTTTTTTGTTGTTTTTTTTGTTTAGAACGTGTACGCTGTTAGGAAGCTCAGGCGATATTGTTTTTATTGGCAGTGATCTTTTTTTTAAGTAGTCCGTTTCATGTAATTTTGCTTTCAAAGTGTGGTTTAAACTAGCACAGCAAGCAACTGATTACCGAAGGGTCAAAACAAATCTCGATTTTCCGCTGGGGCGTGCCGAGTGCTGGAAACCTCTCGCTGGTCGTGCAAATAAACCCTGGACGTGTTTAGGAGTGGTATCCAACAATAAATCTTCATACGTTTATTATTGTTGAATAAACTCAATGCGAGAAATCAAACGCTTAAAAAAGTATGAAAAACCATGAATTAGAGGGTAAAATAAACAAGCAAGGGTGCTTTATGGTATTCAACGGTGCAATTCATGACTTGAAAAATGCTAGCGATAAATATAACCACCGTAAAAGAAATAGTTTTTTTTTTTTAAAGGCGGAATGATATTAATGCGGTGAAATATACATTTTGCCGAATTATTCCAACATTTAAGGGGTATTCACACGAGGGAGAAATCCCGGGGATTTCTGCCCGGCACGCGCGCATCACGAGATGAAAACGCGAGGCTTTTGCACATCGCAAAGCCTGACGTTTTCGTCGTGGGGTGCGCGTGCCGGGGAGAAATCCCCGGGATTTCTCCCTCGTGTGAATACCCCTTAAAGAAACTGGCGGGAACGTACGTACACGCGCTGCGCGTGCTGGCGTCTGCATCTGTAACTGTTCGAAAGCAAAAATCTAAAACAAATTGAACTTGGCACGCGCGTCCCACAAACGATTTATTTTGGGTATTTACCTCGATTCTTTCGTAAGGCGAGCGCGTGCAGCGCTTGTCGCTACGTCCCCATCATTCTCTTCGATGCTCGGGTAATTTAGCTAAAGGCCTACTGCCCAACTTTTGAGCCCTCACTTTCAGAAAACACGGAAATTTTCCCGAGCTCCGTAATTAATTATTTACGCTCGGACCAATGCTATACGCTGTTTCATACTTAGTGTACAACGCTGTCAAAGCTGCTGGCGCGAGCGTCGGGTTTGATCTCGGAGACCAAATTTGCCCGCGTTCTCGCACAAACGAAACCATAGACGAAGCCACTCTCTCGCGCAAGTAGCTTTGACAGCGTTGTATAATTACGAAATGGAGTATAGGTCGCTCCCTACCAAAACAACTTTTCAAAGACAGTTCGAGGTTTAAGCGAGAGGCCCGTAAAACGAGATCAAATCTTTTCTGCGCCTTTATAATTCGCCGCACGTCCGTCTGTTTTCGACTGTTTTTTTTTTTTGTGTGTGTTTGATATGTAAGTTTGAGTTATATTTTGCGTTTCCTTCACACCTCATGCTGTTTTTTACGATTTAAAATACACGCATAAAATGAAAAGACACAAAACGTAGAGGGTGTCGCAAAAAAAAAAAGTTACAGGTTTTTTTGTTTTGTTTTTTTTACCGCAAAAATAAACTAGGCATCGCCGAACGCTCATTCTCCGACCAAAAGTAGCGCTAGAGGTCACACCCAGATGCCAAAGTTTCAGCCCAAACGGACACCTTATTCAAAAGTAATAAGTGTTTTTCTGAAAATTTCAATGGAAAAATGGTGGCCTTTTCAAATACCTGGGGCCCTATGGCACCAGAAACTGAATACGGGCAAAAATGGGCTCCAATATGCCATCAAAATTTTTAGAAAATCATATAACTTTTGAATAAGGTATCAGATCGGGCTGACACCTTGGCATCTGGTTGTGACCTCTAGCGCTACCTTTGGGCGGAGAATGAGCGTTCGGCGACGCCTGGTTTACTTTTGCGGTAAAAAAACAAAACAAGAAAAAATAACCTTGTAAATTGTTCTTTGTGACACCCTGTACAAATTGTTGATTGATTTGTTGATAATGTTGGGTCGGCACCTGAGGACACAAACAAAACTAGCATAACAAAAAATATGAGAAAAGCCAACAAAAAAAAAATGCAGTCGCGCTGGAAAATATTTTGTTTTCTTCTCTTCAATACCCAAGTACGCGAAACGCTGAACTGTAGTGCGCGACGTATGTCGTACACTTTTGGAGGTCCCCGCATGCATACTACTCCACACTGCACTCAAAATGGTAAAAATTAAACTTAAAAAAAAAAAAAACAAAAAAAACATTCTAGCCAATAAGAAAGCTTGTTGGAAGGGCCCTTCTAATAGGGCTAGACACATTTAAAGAATGTTGATGATTGGTAGCTCAAGGGCATCGCGGTGAAGGATGCGCACATAGAAACACCTCTGTCACAGTGGCATTGCGCTCGCAGTGCTCCAAGATCCATTTGAAGTTCCTAGTAATTCACAGCATATGAAGCGCAATATAGTCTCGCTCCGCAGCCTGTATATTTTTTCTTCGGCGTTCTTATCAGATAACGCCGGAAACGTATTGGCATAAGAACAATAATAAAAAGCTCGGGATTCGCCACGCTTTTGCGTTCGTCAGTGATTGTAGATAATAAACAGTTTTCGTGCTTATTACAAGGGCCTGCATTCATTGAAGGGTCAACTGCGGGACGGTGTGGCTTTTAGGAAGCAAGTGGCGGAGTCCAGCTCCAGGATGAACTGAAAGATGCCATTTTGTTAGTTCAAAATGGGCTTTGTCATCCGTGTTGGTGGTCGTTGCTTATATAAAAAAAAAAGAACTCTAGAAGATTTGGTTTTATCTCGTCCTTACTGCAGTGACGTTAACTCACCGAATGTGGCGTCCTGCTGGGTGAAGCGTTTCCGCCGCGACATGTAAGTGGCGAACATGAACCAGAGGGGATGCTTGTCCGTGGGTCCGGGCAGCGGCCTGAGGGCCTTCCACACTTTGACCCATCGGCGAACGTAACGATAAACCAGATAACCGACCACGAGCCCCAGCGCACAGAGCAAGACGCCCCTCAGCAACGAGATGGCCGGGAACAGTGGCTTCGGTGCCTGGACGCCGTAAGACGGACCGCTCATTTTCTGAACAATGGTTCTCACGGGAAGAAAGCGAGTGTTGGGTACTGCTCCTCGGGATGCTTCAGATGTGGCCTGGAGCATCCTCCTCCTTGGCCCAACTCGTTTAAACTGAAGGCCGGAAGAACCGTGCCAGAAGGTGTCCTTAAGCGCGCGCTCTTGACCAGTATCACCCTCTCCTGCGGACTTTTCGCGTGACATACACGTAGCCAACCCTCGAACGACCCTGAATTAAAGAGAAAATGCGAGAAATATAACGCAAAGGAGGAAGGCACCGGAACAATGAAAAAAGAAACGCCTTAGAATGAGTCTTCTTTACTCCGGCGGAATATTTTCCTCTACGTCATCTTGCAGTAAGAAGGCATTTCGGCGATGTGGTGAGAGGCTGTTCATGCTTTATGAGCTTGATTTGCGAAAACAAAAGCCCACTCGGAATGGCCACGAGTGTAATGTCCGTTCGTCAGTCGATGACGTCTTCTTCGTCTAAGGCAGGGGTCGTCAACCATCGATGTTTCGCGGACCCCTTGTGAATTGGCGGAGACGATGGAGGACCCCGTTTGTGGGGGAGGGAGGGGAAAGGTAAAGGTTAAATATAATAATTATTTAATAAATGAATATGACTAAGGGCTAATGTGAAGTAGACTTCTCTTATTGACATACACATGGGAGAACGAGCCCGAAAACTAAACATTTCTTGTCGATGTGAAAAAAGACAGCTTTTATTGCCGGGCTTTAGTGATGAGGCCGGGTTTCGTGGACCCCAAAGGGTCCTCAGACCTCCATTTAAGAACCAGTGGTCTACGGTGTTCTCGGGTTGTAAAAACTTCTCGCAGAGGAAACCAAACTGCTGCACATGAAACTATGACGCCACATGCCACTATGACTTCATGAGATATCATAAATTGACATCAGGTTACATGATACGAACGTAACATGATGTCATCCGACGTCACCTGGTTCAGACGTTACATTTTGACGTGGCCTCACGTGACACCTTGACGCCACTTGACAGTGTGGCCTCATATGACCTGACGTCACGACACGTAGTCACCTGGCATGAGGTAGCATGGTCACGTGACATCATGACTTCCAAGAAATACGTCATGTTTAACAAAGGTTTCGTGTGAAACCTTGGCGTGAAATCGCGACGTTACGTCACGTGACAATGAAGCGTCATGTGACACTCACTTCACGTGACCTTACTTTACATGGCGTTTGTGATAAAGTGACGTGGGAACATGTGACCGGGTGCTTTCCTGATGGGCGCTGACATTTCGAAGCATCACGTGATGCGCACCATGACTTCAGGTGACACTATGATATCACAGAGAATTTATACATGTTATGGATTTAGAGTTTCTTTTGTACGTACCTGAGAGAGTCGAAATTTTTTAAAGTTTATATGTATATGGTCTTTATTGAAAGTTCAGACGAGCCGGCGCTAGAGAAGTCGGCTCGTAGGCGACCAAATGACTTCAGCAGACGCCGCCAGGGCGTCTAGGAAAGGAAAAAAAAAACAAAGAGGTTAATAATAATAGTAATAATAATGCATTTCATCTCCCATTCTGGTTGGTACAAATGACGTCCAGTTACGTCCCCGATTGTGTTTTTGGAGGTCTGTTGTTGGAGGAGCCGTCCGCCGTGTGTCTGCGTTTTACCGACATCAAGCACAATGCACAATGGTGGAAAGCGTTTACCAGCACGGCCGCTCGCGGCTTACCGGAAGTGACAAAGCTTCTCGTGAAACCGCTTCACGGGAACCACCGTGCAGACTCTGGCGGAACCTTTTTAATATTCAAACTAGGATCCTTTAACTTGTCCAACTCTTGAAGGGTACCACAAGGGCTGATGACCGCAATCATTTAGATACCGATGGATGTTGAGAGTTATCAACAGGTTTACCAATTTAAGGTGAGCAACTACTATGGCATAAGAGTGGATTTCCTCGCCCACGGCTATCTTTTATTTACAGCACATCATGGTAGGTTTCCAGGCTCAAACATATCCACCTGTCTACTCCCTGCAGGGGACTTGATGTGTCAATAACTGCAATCCAAAGAAAAATTTTGGCGAATGAAGACAATTCAAATGCGCTTAGACCTAAAAAAAAAAAAGTGTGCTCAGTGTCCCATGGGCCATCGCACACTTTTTTGGTCTGTACATAATTTTGGACTTGTCCTTTGCTAAGTTTTCTTCGTAGATTGTTGTGATTTGCTGTCCAGGTTTTTTGATGTAAAGTGGATATACAGGCATTATTTTAAGTGAACATTTTTTCAGGAATTTTTTTAAGAATTCAGCTCACATGACAGGACGAAACAATAGCGGGCCTTGAAAACAAAAGATCCTTCTAACTAATTTGTTTCTCTGAACTTGAACATGCGTATACGTTGATAAGGACTGAATACAGAATTGCGTATTCGAGAACTGGATACAGAATTGCTCAGGAGGGTCCCCTTGTCGTGTGCGCCACTACAGGCACAAGTTGAGAAATCACAAAACAGATGGTGTTCCGAGCCTCCGAGCTTTAAAGCGTTTCGAAAGGGTGGTATACATTTTTTTTTTTTGTTTGCAAGTTGGGGGGATAGTTAAGTCGGGCTGTTTGTGCCAGAATTTCAGCCGTTTAAGGAAGAATAGGAAAGAACTTTAATGAACGTTGGTGCAAAAAGTGTCCTTCTACGCGAGTTCAATCGCCAAATGGCTGTACATAAAAAGGTTATAAACAAGTCATAAAGGAGATCGAAGATTGTAAGAACTTAAATATTGATCACCAGAAAGCTTCAGAGTGGAATCGGATGCTTCGCTAAAAAACATACTTGTTCTATTGTGTGTCTCTGCCGCGCCCCCCTCCCCTCCCCAATTTCTTAAAATCAAAAGAAAGTATTCTACATATTATCAAACTTGTTAATCTTTAGAAAAGTAGGGAAAGATGCGCATACCCTTAAACAAGGAACTGGAAGTTGAAGTTAGTAGTAGTGTGTTGGTCACTCCTATTAGTAGGAGGGACCAAATTATACCGGCACATTTCTTTTTTTTTTGTGGAACGCTAGCGGCCACATTAAACGGAGCGTTTTGCCGTTGTTTAAGGGGGATTCGCCCGCGATTTATTTATAGTCTTTTCCTCATAGATGGCGCAGAATTTTTCCGGAACAAACGGTTTGTATGCTCGCAGCTGCGCATGCAGGTCGGGCGCTCGCGGTGGGCTCGGGCCATGGGTTGTTCGCCGCCGATGTAGGCGACCTAGATTTTGTTCGCGCGGCGTCCGACACTATCGGCAGGTGCCAACGGCCGGCGTAAGGGGGGCGAGCAATATAGTTACAGTGTACCAGAAATAAGGCGTATACTGTTGGGACCGGTGCGGGTCCGCAATGAGAGCCCGTAAGGCCGCGCATAACCACAATTTGCAGTGGCGCTGCAGTCACCTGCAACTGAAAGGGTGTTCATGGCGACGCGGCATTCCGCCTAGTTTGGGGAACATTACTTCGTGTTTTAAACACTATATTCAGTCTTAGCGGTTCATGAGACATTGCATTTTTTTGCCGGCATGTTCTTTTCCAGTGATATTTCTGAGGCGTCTACAATTTCACGTACACTGCAGAGTGTACGCGTTTAAAATTAATATCGAAATGCGCCGGCGGCGGAACTGCTGCTGCGCGCCGGGCTGCAGAACAGGCTACTCGCGTGTGAAATATGAGCAGAAAACGTCATTCTTCATTGGTCGCAACGACAAACCGCAAAAGAATCGGAAAAAAAAAATCGTCCATATTGCTAGTAATTGTTTATGATAACAAGACAAATATGGCTGCATTTACCTACTTGGTCCCCGAAAACTTTGTCTATATAGTGTCGTATTTATATTAACATGTTAGGTGCTAACCAAACATGTACTGCATACAAAGTCGGCCAGCTTCATAGTCGATCAGCGAGAAGCGCAATCAATGCCTATCGCGCTTGTTACGTCAATAGCTCATGCACGGTCAAGGGTACTGTAGTTGCGAGGCTTGCCGCTTCGTGGCGTTAACGCGTGACGATTCTCGCCTAGTAGTAATATCCGAAGTTTATGCTCCCTATGGCGTATGCCAACCTTATTAGGCTAATGTTTTGAGGTGTGCTAGTTGGTGGTGCATAGTAAACATATAACTAAAACAGCAACAGAAACCTTTCAGCCTTCCCACTCTAGTGAAGAAGGAAGACCAGCGAAGCTGTACTATGGTGGGAATGAAGTAATGGCCGGCCGCAAGTCGACAACCCAGAGTAAAAAAGCCTGCAAGTTTCCGGCCATCTATGAGCGACGGCGGCAACCAGACAATCAACAAACCGGTTGTCTGGTTGCCGCTGTCAGTTATATATGGCTGTACCTGTCCAGAGTTTTGTGTCTTCATTTGTTTGCTGACGGACACGATCCTGGGGAAACTAGCCCTTAACAGCTTCTCTGTAAAAATCTGGGTCCGGCGAGCTAGCGCCGCGAAGAAACGAGCGCAGTCCGAGGACTTCATTTTGAGCCCCGCTATACGTCCTTTGGGACTATGTTCATGTAGTTAACGAAAAAGAAATCAGAGTCAATAAATGCTGCAACTTCCTTTTACCTTTCTCTGATTTCCGACTGGCTCCAAGGTTGAAATCATGTTCGAACCATTCAACTGTATTTTGTAAACACACTTTATGAGGATGCTGCTGTGCGTTGGTATGTGCACTCGGGTTTGCAGCGTTTGCGTCATTTGTGTGCAGACGAAGCCGCTTACGCAACAGACGCTTTAACATCGCGTGTATTGGCTTTGGCGGCGTTCATCGCATGTTTGTCTCATAAACTGTGGTTCCCGAAAAATACGCGGCCGTGTATTTGCCGACGACCGTTAGGCTATTTATTTTGTTTCTTTAGATTTTTTATCGTGACGACTACTCCACTGTGCCTCGGAGTCTCCAGCGGAGATCCGGCAGTTTTTAATTATTATTATTATTGTCGTTTGAAGAATACTCTTCCTATGCTGCTTCGTTCCTGACGCCATAAAAATATGGGGCGGGATTACTTTGCACCACGTATAAAAAAAGAGAAAATGCATAAAGACGACTTATGCGCCAACCGCTCGTCAAGTGCTCGTTACGTCAGTTATAGGTTCTGGTAGCGGTCTAAACGGTCCTTTTCAGGGCCCCCATATTTTGCAAACGGAGCTGTGTTTTGAATGCGGCACCCCGTGTCTCTGTAAAAAGTTCACAGGAAAGACCCAGCAAAGGTATGTGGTCCCCAACTTGGATATCGGGTGTTATGATTCAAATAAAAATTGTTCTTGCTTATTTCGCGCCTGTGATCAAAATAAATGCCGCAGTTACAGTCGTCCCGCGGTGCTGTTGCTCGCCCATTCGCCGTCAGCGTGCCTCAGCTTCGTCGTCTTTGCTAGCGGCGCACCGGCGGAGGCGGTTGATCTGACACACCGCGTTCGGCTTTGGCTAGCAGACGGCGTTCGTAAAATGGCGTCAGCTGTTGCTAGCTTCACGCGGCGGTACTATGCGTGCTTCTATTCATTCGGCGTTCGTTGCCATGGTGACGGCAAGGAAAGCAGACGAACTTTTTGATGCGGAAGAACGCTGCGGAGCAGCGACACCAGGTGCGTTCTAAGGCCCTTCCCGCATGCTTTTCAATGGGCGGAAGGCGAACAAAAAGAGTTCGAAATAAGGACTTAACGCAGAAGGCTGCATTTCTCCAGCGCCTCATAATTTGACGAGCCTTGCACGAAAAGCATGTTTTTTTGGCCATCCCGCGTCCTGTTTTTTTTATCCGGAACATGGGGCTAAAGTATCAAACTGCCCAAAGGCCTGTATGAGTGAATGAGACGACGAAGTGGTGCCGTGACAACGCGAAATGCTTCAACGCCGTGCGTCTCTCTCTTACTTTCAAAACCGATGCGGCGAGCGATGGGCACCGAACTATCCGAGCAGAGTAACTAAGTTAAGGTGTACAAGAACGGGGAGGTGTGCCATCCGATGACAGCGAAACTGTCGCGATTGGAAAGCACGCTGGTGAGGGCGCTCTGGGGCAGAGCGCGCTAGAGTTCCTGTATAGGCTCCCTACGGGAGCCAGAGTTGCGCGTCTGTTTTCCACGTGCCTCCGCGCCGCTATTCTCCGAGATCCGATCACGTGAGGAGCCGGATCAAGTGCCGTGCAGGAAAGTAGACGTTGCACGCGCCCCGCCGTACGTATCCCTGCTTTTGAGCGTGCCGCGCGCCTCGAACGTGGTGCGCCGCTATTCGCCGAATTCAGTCACGTGAGGAGCAGGATCAACATGCTGTGCAGGAAAGACGGCGCTACGGGGATAAACGTGCAACTCTGGCTCCCGTAGGGAGCCGATAGGCAGTATTCACTGGACGCCATATTTGAGGGCGATGTTTAGAGCGCATGCCCAGAACGAGCTCACATTAATAGCCTGCTAAGACCGGCAATCTTGATGGTGTGGAATGCACGCTCCAAAAGGACTGCGGAAGCTCGCCGTCAGCACGCGCTCAGCAGCCGCGCACACATATATGGCCGCCAGTGAATACTCCCTCTACAGGAACTCTAGAGCGCGCCAGAGCCGTTTATACTGAGAGAGTTCGGCCAATGGGCGGAGCTTGTTGCCCGCTAGAAGCAGCGGATTTCGCGATAACACAGATTGGCCTCACTTATTTCTTTTGTTTATTCCTGAGAAATCGCATGAGGTTCCCATGTGTCAGAGCCACAAAATGGTGGACGGAAGTAGTCATCCCCCGGTTGTCAGGCTACGCTGCTGTGGTTGCCAGGCTGTCAAAAATCTCCTAGAAAGGGGCCCTGCAAGGGCTTTTTTACCAGTTTTTCATTTACACCTAACCTGAGCGCACTGAACGTAGCAACTTAATGAAACTTTTCGTTTCTCGAATTGCGCTTTATATTAAAAGTTATAGGCAAATTAAAATTACAAAGACAAGCAAAAAGTGAAAGCCGTTTACGAATCCCTGTAACGCCGAATTGGAGCGCAGCTCTTGAGGAGGAGTAGGGAAGGGTACTGAGGGGGGTCACGTCACTTGCGGGTAGACGCGTGACCCCGGGAGTGTCATGTGATCTCGGGGGAGGGGGGTCACGTGATCTCGGGGGGGGGGGGGGGGGGGTCACGTGATCTCGGGGGTCACGTGACTCCCCCCCCCCCCCCCCCCCCCGGTTACGCCGACGCCGACGGCGACACCGACGCCGACGCCGCTCAGGCTGGAAACGGGCCCCTAACCGCTCATTCACACTGGAAGCGGATCCGGGTTCGCAAAGCGGTTGCGAACGCGGTTGTATAAAGACCCAGTTCAATTGCACGCGCACTCGATGACATCAAGTGCGCGTGCAATTGTACTGGATCTTTATACAACCGCGTTCGCAACTGCTTTGCGAACGCGGATCCGCTTTCAGTGTGAATGAGCGGTAAGAGCTGCGCTCTAAAAATAACCTGCTTCATGACGTCCTTGGTTGCTTGAGTGGCTGTGAACTAGAGGAGGGGTAGTGAGTTCAGCGAGCGTTCACGGCTGCCGCACTCCGTGTTGGCGGCTCGAGAGGGCGCCACTAAAACACGTTCTGGCTAGGCTGTATGAAGCGGGCAGCCAGGGCGGCTCGCATTGCATTTGCTGTGCGATTAAACACTAAATCGGCATGATCAGTTCATGCTGCTCACTGATGGTTCTACAGCGGGTCAGTTCTTGCTGGTCACTGATGGCTCTATAGTAAGTTACAGGTCAACAAGGTAGCGGCAAATGCCCCTCAAAAGGATTTATATCTCTCTCCACCACCTCCGCATGCAATAGCGTCCCATCGTTTCCGTGACGTCGCGGCCAACGCGGGGAGGGTCTTGCCTTCCTACGACTTTGATTTAGCGTTGTGGAAGCCACGAGAGGGAGATTGGAATTTTCCCCCTCCGATAGAAACAAATACGACTTTCGGGGGTTAGGTTTCCCCTCTGATGGATGCAAAGGCTACTTTCAGGGGCTCGGATCCCTCTCCGATAAATACAGAGGTCGCTTTCCTAAAAAGTGGGGGTCGGAGACGGGTTGGCTTGACTCTGTAGCCAATATCTATCAATTGAAGCGGAACAAGGGGCGTTTCTAGTGAACTGTTTTTCCGACTGCGGAGGGATTTGGAACGCTTGTGGGGGGAGCTTCTCTTACCTTCGTGACTTGTAACCAAGTATAGAGAGAGAGTTTCACCGGAACCCCGCGCGTCCTCCTTTCACGTCACAGCGCACGTGACTCGGAAGACGGCGAAGGAGTTGAGAGGTGCCGAAAGCCACAATGTTTGTCAATTTTTAAAATAAAAACTCGGACATGCAGGTCAAAGCGTTTTTTTTTTTGCTTTTTACTCCAGAAAGGTCGAGACACCAACTCCCAAATTATTTAAGCAAAGCACTGAAATTCTTGCACAGCTTCTTTAAGAAGGCCGAACTCTCTTAGCATAAACGGCTCTGGAGCGCGGCCATCCGGTTGCGGACAGAGGATGGCGGTCGCAGCAGAGATGCTTTATTCGGCGTAAAAATAATCGTCTTTCTCGGTCGTTTTTTTATTGTTTCCTTGTTTTTTTGTTTTGTTCGGTGTAAGAAAGAGCAGGTTCTATCTTATCTCACATCCCTTTGATAAAGCATGATTTGCGCGAGCGGCAGACGATTATGTTTAAAGCGCAGATGCTGTTAGAGAGCGGTCAGGTACTGACAAAGTCTCGCTTCTTTAGATGTGTTTTTTTTCCGTTTTGCCGTTATAAAAAAAAGAGAAGAAGAAATGTCTAACCGAGCACTTTTTTATTTCTGCATTCTCAGCCAAGTCAAAGTTTACAGACCAGGAAATATCTAAATCGAATTCACACAGTGAGCATGCATTATATGCATGCTCACTGTGTGCAATATAAACACAAAAACTGGTGAGACAAATGGAGCAACTGCAACTTCTGTCTTCATCAAAAAGCAATCCAGCTGGGAGAAATTTGGTTTCTCTGATATGTCACGCAAGTGACATATTCTTTTTAGACTTTTTTTTTTCTTCATCAGTTTCGCTTTTTTCCTTTGAATCAGACGATCCCATTTCGCCAACAGAGAGGCGTCGCTCGGCTTCCGAAACAAGGAGTCTTCCTCTTTGCATGTGTTGCAACCCGGCACAAAACCACGTTGCACCCCGGCACAAACCACCACCGCTCCGTCTTTTTCTTCGACGTTTTTGACATCGCTGTGCGTCCCTTGTCTCTTCGGCAAAACTAGTAGTCCCACAATATTGTATCGCTTCATACACAACTCAAAACAAGAAGAAAAAGTCCCCCCAACACACCCGAAGCTAGCCTCGCTAAGCACTGCCTGACCGGCCTCCTGGCCCCGCTGTAGAGTGCCTTCATACACCTACCCCACTGTGACTGCCAGCGCCACCGCAGGTCCCTGCAGCAGAACTACGCCACACTACTCCGGGCTCCTATGAAGAGGCCGATACGTCGGCACACCTCCCTGTTCTAGTACACCCTAACCCCAATGCTCCAACACAGCTTGCTTTTTATGTCATTCCAGAAAAGTGAGAAGCGCCCCGTTGTGGGGATCGCAGATTCGCAGCCACAAGGGGGCCGGACTTGGGCCCGCGGGGAACGAGTGAGAAGAAGAGGGGGGCAGCACGGGCAGAGCTCGGGTAGCCGGCTCGCGTCGGAACGGTAAATGACGAGGCGCTGTCTCTAGATCGTCCAAATGTACACTCTTAGAAAAATCGGTCTATACAATCCTCCCTAAAGGGAAGAACGCCCTTGTAACCTATGTTCCTACAGAGGGGGAGAAACGTTCATCCCTCAAAGCAGGGGAGCAAAGTTTTTAATTAAAACTTTGGATTCGGCTAGTTGGTTAATTTTGATCTAGAAGATTAAAAGCGAAAAAAAAAAAACACGGAGGAAAATGAGACGCATACAACACCGACCGGCGCTAACTTTCAACTGATTTTATTAAGGCAAACTACCCAGCACACATGTGTGAACACTCTTTCCCATCATGAAAACCACATCTGATAAAAGCAACCCATAAAATGATACGAATGTTTAAATCATTGTCATCTGTTGTTTGTGTTTATGGGTTGCTTTTATCAGATGTGGTTGGCATGATGGGAAAGATTGTTCACACATGTGTGCTGGGTGGTTTCCCTTGATAAAATCAGCTGCAAGTCAGCGCTAGTCCGTGTTGTATGTGTCTTTTTCGTCCGTGTTTTTCTCTCTAATCCTCTAGAGAAAAGCTACTCCGTCATCTGCATCTCATTATGGCGGCCTCGAACCGAGCAAATTAAGCTCAATAAGGCTAAACGAGGACGCTATGTCTAGTGTACGGAACGAGAGGAGAAACAAATAAAAACGTAACACGAGCTTTCCGCGAACTGTATTTATTTCCGAAGCCAGGTTCCCCCGCAGCAAAGAAACTTGTGTTTCGAAAGCAGTCACTCAGTCTTCTCGTTGGCAGTGCGATGTTAAACGGAGACAACCGATATCCAGTAACTTCACGCATTTCACGTCTTACCTTTAATATCATTCCTCGGACCACAATTTCTTGGCCAACCGAACATCGCGGAGGAGTGGTAAACCATTCGCCAAAACAAAAGCCGCTTTAAAAGAGCGAATTCGAAGCAGCTTACCTATTGTTGCATGGTACCGCGAAGCGTGAAAGATGGTTTAATCGCTCGCCACGAGATAACAGGGTGAAGCAGAGTAGTTGCAAGTAGCAAGGTTAGGTGGCGCTAAATACCGCCAGATTCATGTGCTGAAATTTTTGTTTTGTTTAAGCCACCACTGTGCTTTCAGCAGCTTTATTGCCTTTATTATCACAAATATGCATCCATTACGCGTACCACAAACATCAGCAGAACATATACAACGATCACATGCACATACAGGACACATACAAGCATCAATACAACAGCACACTAAACCGATGACTATTCTAAGCTCTGCGTTTCCGCCTTTTATAATCGTCGTTTTGAGGGTACGGATTTCCTCGGTGATCACCTAAGCAACAAACAATATTCCCAGCATGTTGATTTTTTTTGTTTCAGTATTGTCGTACCTCTGGAAGTATATTAAACGGCTCAGGGGATGAATCTTTTAATAAAAAGTAAACGCTCACGCCGTAATTATTTGAAAGCCAATAAAACAAGCCGCTCGACTGCGGTTCCATGCCATGTGTTTGCTTCCCCGCACAGCACGTCGTAGCCAGCTTTTCTATCGTAGTACTTCTATTTGTATGTGTGCTGTTTTCGTGCGGCTGCAATTGTCATCTTGAATTAATCTGTGTAGAGGGGGTATTCACTCAGCTGGAAAACTCGCAACTACAGCTCTCTAGGCCGTGCATGAACTATTGACGTCACGAGCGTAATACGCACTGCGCTTCTCGCTGGTCGACTTAGAAGCGAGGGGCAGAGAGCTCGCGGTCACGTCATTTTGTTTCCGTGCCCCTTAGACTAAAAGCTCCACCTTCAGCGTGAGCTTTCTGCCCTTGCTAACACAAGTTCGAACGCGCAGGGAGGCGCAACCAAAGCACTGCGGAAGCTATCGATTTCGAGCTGAAGGCGGAGCTTCTAATCTCAGCTTAAGGGTGAACGGAGTAAAGTTTTACTGAGGGCGTGAGGCTCTTCTGTCTGACATTTAGAAACGCGCGGAGCGCGAGGTTTGGCTGTATATGTCGTGGCATCGGCCAGGGTTACTCTAAAATTGAAAGTGAAAGCTCATCACCCGACGGCGAGACACAGCACGTTGTCATGATATCACACGTCATACATGCGTCGCCTCTTATTGGTCCTATTTTTTGTGTGGTGCAGGAGACAGGAATCTAACACATACGATTCTCCGGCAAAACGGCAAAGCCGATCTCGGCGGTGTCAAGCAAAGAACGATAGCGCCGCGAGTCGCCGTCCGTCCAAGCTCGTCAAAATAACAACAAAAAAATGCTCTGGGTTGTGACATTTGTTGCTAGTGTCATTATCTCGTTGAACCCATTCAAAATAGTGAAAATTGCCCTGTCAAATTTATTTATATAAGGGGGAAATACAAAAACATTTAGACTTCTCTTGAGGGTCTTAAAATTAAGACAGGAGACGTTTCCAGTACGCGCTACCATTCGTTTTGTCGCATTTGTCTTCTAAGTAATTTTAATTTCAAAATTGCCACCAAAGGTGCTTTAAGCAGGGAATGAACATATTAATGGATTTCGTTAAAACATTTTCAGTGCTCTTAGGGGAGAATCCAAGGGTCGTACAACCTGCATTACGTCTTAATGATGAACCTCAAAAATAAACAATAATAGTCTGGTGCATTTCTGAATCTGGGGTTTGTGTATCGAAATTTGCCCATTGAGTGACGAGCGGGTTAATGACCCTTACGGGCAATATAAATGCTACAGTACGTCCTTTTTTCTTGTAAACAAAGATGCGCGTCACGCAGTAGAGGCAGCGCGACAGCAGGATGGCCCGAAGACCGCAGTATCAATAATCGATATGCGTTTGCAATAGACAAGGTGAGCGGCTTACTAAGGTCAAGATAAGTAACCAAACCGCCTGTGTGTAGAACAGTGTCACAAATGCATTACTCAGACTTTACGCTCTTGTATATTATTTGTTGACTTACCGGGCTTCTTGACTTTGTCACATTAGAACATATTTTAGTTAATTAATGATCAGGTTAAGTGTTAAAGACTTAAACGAGCTTTACGTGCCCTGCGTCCTGATCGAAAACACGGGCGTGTATTAGAGAAGCTTGAGGATTTTCTGTAATCTATCAGCTTTCCTGTAGTCCAACCACGTGCTCAGAATAATTGTTTCTTATATCAACCTTTAAAAAGAGGCGCTCTTTGGAAATCGGTTCTCCAGACATATTCGGTAGCGAAAGTTGTCGAAACAGCACTTGGGATATTTGTTAAAGGGGTACTCCTGCCGTGTTTCTAGCTACCCAAACAAATTGCATTTTCTGAATACCCGGACTTTGGTCTTCATAGTATGCTATTTATTGTCTCAAAATTTAAAATAGCTGTTGGGAAAACCTTAAATGAGGACCAAATCCAATATTCAAATTTCCGAGCGCTCCCCAGCGGTGTGACGTCACAAATGGTAGAGACTTTCAGGTTGTGCAGGTAATCTTAAACGGAGTATATATGTCGTGCGTTTTTTCGTGCTTCTAAGTGAGCAAGCTTCCAAGCAATCTTTTCCTACCGTCAAAAGTCTTGTAAGCTGCGAACCTGGTTTACTGCCCACTTCGTACCAATTCTGTTCTCATACTTCAGTGCTGCCAGACAGGGGCTCTAGGTTTGAGAAATACGATGAGAAAGAAATTAAAAATTTCAATAACTTCACAAATTTTCTTTCGCACAATACTTGGGGGCTTGTTATAGCCGTATCTATACGCTTGTTAAACCAATGTTGAGGCTAATCAGTCAGAATAAAAAAATCGTTGAGGTACTCCTTCAAATGTGCATTTGCTGAATTCCGTTGACCGAATCTGGAAACTTGTTTTACCGGCAAATAGGGGTACGTTATCGATCCCACGGGAGTGTGTTGACGTTAATTTCCTTCGCTATACTTAACCGCCACGATATTCGGGCTTCTTTGTCTGGAAAATATTTGCACTGAACTCCGAGTCTAATTTTATCCTGGTGTTCAATCCGACTGGAACGAAAACCTGATTACGCGGGAAGCCATTCTATCTTCCCCATCCAAGAACTACTAACCTAACGCACCGAACATAACTTGGGGTAAGCTTTCTGGACGCGAATAATATTAAATATAATAATAGTAAACTATATTTCCAATTTCAATACATAAATGAAGGAAACAAGGAGAAAAATATGTATAAACAGCTTGACAGAGTCTCGTGCTCCCTTACAGTCTCAATCTCATACAGAAATCAAAACAAAGCAACAGTGTAAATAAAAACAGCGAGAAGACAAACATAACAGAGTTAAATACAAGAATTAAACAGGTCTCATAAATTGATTTGCTCGTTTTCGTCCCACTTTAGTTCATTGCGTAAGTGTTGTCTGTAATATAAATAATGTCTATGTTGTTTTTCTCGAGGAGTTGAGTATAAGGAATGTGAATTTGAGTGATTGCGTAGAATAATTATTATGACACAGAGGCACAGTCCAGTGTTCCGCCGAACGAGTTGCAGAGGAAGCAGCATGTTCCTTTAGCTCTGCAAGTTCCCTGTGCTATCCCCATTTCTTTTATTCTCTAACTTAAAACTGATTGCGAGACTATAGTTCTGATTGTTGTGAAAATGAAGTATATTATATTTTATAAACAAACCTTGGGTGCTCGAGTCGTAGGAAGAATTCTCAATGAGGCGCACACATTCTGTTTTTTAATGGGTCTATTTTTTGAAGATTTGTACGGGTGGTTGTGCCCCATACTAGATGGCAGTAATTCATGCGAAACAAAATAGTCTTGCACACAAGAGGTTTAAGTTGTGTCGGTAAAACAAAACGATTACGAGAGACCAGTTCAATGACCCTTGATAATCTAGTGCGTAAGTCACTTACAGGATTGTTCCAAAAAACGTACTGATTAAAAATAGCACCTAAGCCTTCTTAAAATTATCTAGAATATCTATATCATTTGCATTTAAAACAAGGCTCTTTGTTTTAGAAACATTTTTTTTATTGGCCGAAAGATGGTTGCCTTAGTCTTACTCATATTGATATTTTGCGCATTATCTCAAGTTCATTCTTGTAATACTCTTAAGCAGACATTTCCGCAGTTGATAAGGTCGTCACCAGTGTCGTCAGAAAAAAGAGCCTTGTGTCATCGGCGTATGCTTCGAATTTGGTAAGTGGATTTATATTTATAATATCATTAATGTAAATATTAAACAGCAATGGCCCTAAATTCTTCCTTGTGGTAAACCGGAGAACTTGTTGAAGACGCAAAACCATTAAGATTAACTAACTGTTTACGGTGATCTAAATATGACTTAAGTAACAGAAGTGCCTGACCACCAATCCCACAAATGTCGAGCCTTCCAATTGGTAAATTGTGACTGAATTGATCGACCGCCTTTGTAAAATATACGAAAATGTCTCAGAGCAAATGCCATTTTCTCAAAACTCCGTATAATGAATTATTTTGGTTCAAACAATGCAAGTTCGGTAGATCAATGTTTACTGAAGCCGAATTGGGCATGAGTAATCATTTGGTGCTTGTTCATAAACTGGAATACACGAGCATGTATAACTTTTTCTAAGCCTTTTGAGAATGCCGGAAAGATGGAGATAAAGACAGAGATAAACCTGCCATTGTCTGTGTCATTTTTATCTCCCTTTTTGTATAACAGAGAAGCTTAGCTATTGGTATGAGTTGCGGAAACACTCCGATTGAAAGACACAGGTTAAAAGTATGAGTAAGACAGTGAGTGATCAAAGACACACATGCTTGACTGGTGTAATGTGCACATCATCCGGATCACAACTGTGCCCTTCATTTAATTCCATAAAAACCGTAAACACCTCTGCGTGAATTACTAAACGTTAAAAAAAAGCCGTTATAATTGCAATTTCGCCTTTGCTATATATATGTTGAGGTAAATTTGTGAAATTGCCACTAAACACATCTGCTAAAGAAAGGTATGTCAGTTGACGCCGGCGAAAGAAATGCCTTCTTTGTAATTAGAAGATTTACGACGCCCAACAACAATTAAAATTTTTTCACATAAGGTCACTATACGGCCTCTGAAGACCTAAAAGGCTCATGATAATAACGCGGCCTAGCTTTTCTCAAGGCGTTTCTTAGTTTATCACGAAAATGTTTAAAAGTTCCTTGGGGTCCTTGGGATCTGTAGTCTTTGCAAACTTTTTTATAAAGCACGGTTTTAATATTTATTCTTCTACGTAACTCGGCCGTTACACAAGGTATCCGAATCCGCTTTTCATTTAAATGTGTTTTTATGGAAAATAAATCCTGTAAATGCTTTTAAACCGCTCCTAAAATAAACTGTACGCCTCATTGGGGTCCGCATTTTCAAAAAGTAGTCCTAATTTGTATTAGCTACATTCCGCGCAAACCTCTCCAAACTGTCCGGCGTAATACACTGGACTGACTCAAAGGACACTGGCACTTTTCTCTTACAGCTGGTTTTGCGATACGTGAAAATTGAGAGAGGATCGCTAAGGTCATAACCTATCACTCCAGACCTTACATCGTTTTCTTCGTAATTAGTGATAAACAAGTCAATCAAGGTTTCAGAAGTAACGTTTACTCTAGTTGGTGAACTAATTGCGGACCGACAACCATTCAGTAATAATAATAATATAGTAATATCAACGAAAATTTGTGTTTCTTACTTTCTATATTTGCGCTAAAGTTGCTGTCATGGATTACCAGGTAGCAAACTGATCAACCCTGATAAATATATGTGTTCTTTTTATTGCAGAAAAATAGAGAGTCTAGGCAAAACTGCCATTGAGTGATCCATTTTCAAACTAAACTGTTCAGTTGGGCGGTTGCTTTATCCCAAAGGATAGTGATGACATGTAGGTGATATATAGCGCATGGGAGATTAAGGGCCCCGGTGGCCAGTTGCAAGCGATCAAATTTAAACTTTGACATCTACATTTTGGAACGCTGAGTGCCACAATTGGAAGCGCTCAGTTTTAGGTGAACCACTGAAGATGCACATGGCAGCTTAAGAACAAAGCTTCTGCTAAGACAAAATAATAAAATGCCAGACGGAAATCTCAAACACTGAGACTGCTTTAAGAGGATTAGGTTGTATGCTTTGTTTGAATACTGTTCGTCGATCCGTCTGTTTATATTCTTATTTCTAGCTTTTCTCACTTTTCAGTTTCAATTAAAAAAAAGGATAAAGTTGTACACTTCTATAGCTCAAGATGACACCGCAGTTTTGTGTCACTGATATACGGAGGCAGTATGCTCTCAAGGTGAAGGCTGAAAGTCTGACCAAAGGAGTTGAAACTGACCCCTCTCAACAGCCGTCATCCTAAGGTGCGCAGCGCTCGACAAAGGCGACTGTTCTGCTTTCCACCAAATCTCTCTGTTTAAAGGGGCCCTGCATTCATATTTAAGCGCCCAACTTTTCTGCGGTTTCCACGTCTCTTGGGGTTCGGGCAAGCCAGCGGGCAGGGAAAGAGTAACTAGATATCAGTTCGTCATATTTTAACCGGACGACGCGGAAACCTCCTCCACCTACGGGGGCGACCCGCAGTGCCGAAAGCGCACGATATGTGCAGTCTTTGGTCCTGGCCTTACTACTTACTGTTCAGAGCCGCTAAAAGCTTCTTTTTAGTCGAAATACAAAAATAGTGGCGCCGAACCGTTTCAATTATTTATGAAAGTTGCTTTTGTTCAGTATTTTAGATCAGAGAAGGAACAAATGCAGTTTATAAAGTACGGAAACAAGAAATGACCCGTCCACATACCCGCCACAAAGTGGTGGAAAAAGCGGCGCATACTAGAAAGGGGTAGTAAGACCAGGCACCGACGAGCGGTGAGCGTAGAAAGGTCCCGTTCCGAAGGCCTTTGGCAAGCAGCATTGGCTTGCGGTTTGGCCGTTTGGCGGTAAGGCAGCGCGAAGTGGTTCCCGTTCAGAATTAATTTTTACCCCATGTTTGCTGTCGTTTGTGGCCACTGAAGTTTCATGCCGACTTAGTCTTTAATCGCGCAACAAATGCAATGCGAGCCGTCCTGGCCGCCCGCTTCATACAGTTTATCCAGCATATACTTTAGTGGAGCCCTCCCTAGCCGCCGACACGGAGTGCGGCAGCCTTGAGCGCTCGCTGAGCTCACTACCCCTCCTCTAGTTCACGGCCACTCAAGCGACCAAGGACGTCATGAAGGAGGTGTTTTTTTGCTTGATTTTAGTAACTTGAACTTGCTTATAACTTTTAAAATAAAGCGAAACTGGAGAAAATAAAAGTTTTATTAAGTTACTACATTCAGTGCACTCAGGTTCGGTGCAGATTAAAAACCAATCGAAAAATTGTTGGAGGGCCCCTTTAAGAGTACAGCAGCTTTCAAAAACAAGACAACGGCAACTTCTACCAGCCGTAACAATCTTTGCGAGCTGCTTTTGTTTTTTCGGCACTCTGGCACTTTATTGTCTCCGTCTATTATAGTAATGGGCGTCCTTGCCTACGTTAGAGCGGTACGTTCGCGAAAGAACAGGCTCTCAATGGCTTTCAGGTGGTGTTTTTTAATGGTCTGAGGCAAGGGACATGAGGAAAGGACGATATCCAGGTGCGGCTCGCAAATGGTCAAACTTGGTTAAAGGAATTATCCTCTTTGTTGTGGTGGTTGTTCATGTGGATGCCTCTTGATGTTGGGGCCTACACAGGGAAGTAGGGTGGGGGAAAGGCTTTGAGGTAAGTCAATAATGACCGCTGTGGTAGGTGACCCAAAGGATTCTTGTTAATCTGACACCTTGACGGGGACGAGGAAGCAGAAGATAGTTTGGTTGTCACCTTTCATGCTCCATTTGACGTTGGCGTTGACCTGCGTGAACGAAGCACGAGTATTAGAGAGAACCGGATATGTATACATTACTGAAACTTTAAGAGTAACTAAGTGCGTTACGCATTACTGCGTTTCACAAGGGACGCGTCACCTCACACTAAAAGTAGCGGGTAACTTTCTCATTTCTCTGAATACGTCATATTTATGAAGCATTAACCGCTTTCAGTATTGGTCGTCGTTAATATTTCAACGTATTTTAACACACTCATTAGAGATAAATCTGGCAAAACTGATATATATGTGTTGCGCGTTGTTCAGTTGTCTATTCAGCCTTTTCTCGTCGTGCAAATTACACGCAGGAGCTTCAGGGGCCAGAATTACTTGTGCTGTACATGTTACCCTGCAGAGGTAACTAAATACAGCTACTTGCCACTTGCTCAAAAAGTAACGAAAATTCGCAACTTGTTCATTGTCTTAGAAGTAACTATGTCATTACTACGTTACCGAAATAAGTAACCACACACTAAAAAAAAGGGTGTCGTGTTTTAATTCATATAATGTACCCCAAAGCATCAGTTCGACGTACTGCGCACTATAAGTCGAACAGACGGTCCCAAATGTTACAAAGGGCTTGATAGCGGTGCACTTATTAAACAGCTAAAGTACGCATCAAAGACCAAAGAGAGAGAACACTGAGGTTTTTCAGTAGGGCCAAGAAAACCCCGATTATTATCTTTTTTTTTATTATTCAGTAGCATGTACATTAGCAATTTTAATAAGTTGTACCACACGGCCATCAGCCTCTCATGAAAGGTAATACCGCCAGTTCGACGTTAGTGTGCTCTACGTCGAACTGAGGTTTTGGGGTGTCTTATATAAAACAAAATGCGTGAGAATACACCCCCGTTTTTTTCTGAGAGTGCAGATACAAGTGACGCGTCACTTGTAACGCGTAACCACAAGTGTTGAGAGAACCACCGATTATAATATATATGTAAAAACAATTACGGATGGAACCAGCTGAACAATGAAGGAAGGAGAAACAGAAAAGACAACCAATCGCTGGACCACCAACTATTTTAATAGATCGCACTCCTCTTCTACTAACTCTTATGCGTATCAAATTTTATTTTCTCTAATTGTGTTTTTTTTTTTCTTATTTCTATTTTTACTTAGAAGAGAGGGCGCCCTTCAGAAATTGCTTTTCTTGCGGTTGCAGGGTTATTGAAGCGGAGCTCACAGAGTTTTCTTCTTCGTCGTCTGTAGCCAAAGCCACCAACATCTCTCTTGCAAGCTGGTTCTTATGGTGCCCTATGATGCTGGCTTGCTCAAGCTTTGGTTTGCACTGGTCCCGCGAGATTCTTAACGTTGGCCACATGTTCACGTGCACGGACGTTTATGCATCTCCCGGTCTATTGCTGTATTACCCAAGCATCAAGGGGAATGCAGGGATTGGTGTTCCACGCGCCGCACGTGCTGGCCTCAGCAGTAGTAACTTTTCCAAAGCAAATACCTAAAACAATTGGCATCTTCCACGCGCGTTTGTCAAAGCTTTATTTTGGTTATTTACTTCGAATCTTTTATACGGGGAAGGCGTGCGCGTGTGGCGCGGGGAACACCAATCCCTGCATTCTCCTTGATGCTTGGGTAATATAGCAAATGGTCTATATAACAGAGCCCACATGTCAACGGTACGCTGTAAACGACTCCTTTTTGGCACGGAAGGTATTTTGTCCTGTGTCTGGTGTCACACCTGTCTTTCTTGTCCGTTTGTGTCTGATTGATCCTGATGCATAGGGAATAATACTCCATTCACACGATCATAAAGGTACGTTTAGCTAAGGAACCTTTATGATCGGCGGCGGATCAGTTCGTGATCCTCCGCGCGTGGCATGTGCTCGCGATTCAAGAGCGAGGGTTGATTCGCCGATTGGAGAGGGACCTATGTTTAAGGTACCTTTATGCTGGTCGTGTGAATAGGGTAATAAGCCTTATTGGGGGCCGAGCACACAACTTGAACGTTTTGACAGTTTGGTAATCTTCTATACCCTGCAACAGCAAGAAAAGCTCTTTCTAAAGGGCGCCCTCTCTGCTAAGTAAAAATAGAAATAAGAAAAAAAAACACTAGAGACAAAAAAAAAAAAATTTGATACGCATAAGACTGAGAAGAAGAGGAGGACGATCTATTAAAATAGTTGGTAGTCCACCGATTGGTGGTCTTTTCTGTTTCTCCCTCCTTCATTGTTCAGCTGGTTCCACCCGCAGTGTATCATAACCAACTAGCTCAACCCATCCCCGTAGTAAAAATAATATTCGCTGTGTACTGTTTTGTTTTTATATACGTGGCGTCAAATCAGCTGTCAGTGTGTGAGGCCCTTTCCGCTAAGCGCGTGTACGTTCCTAGCATACATATCACACCGCCAGATGATTTTCTTTACATTGATAGTTGTTTGTGGTATACTTCGTGGGTTTCGCGCAGTCGATCGCGCTCCATATCGACGAGGGCCATTTTCAGCACTCCGGCAAAAGATTCCACATTAATGTCACGCCGCTGTCGTCACGCTGCTCGACACGACTCTACATCACGCTGCGCATCACGTCACCTGTTACCTGACGTCAGCTTACACCATGACGTGGCATTGCCATGTCAAGGCACGCTGCGCAGTGACGCCACGCGACTTAATGACGTCAGGTGACACCGTGAATCACGTGACGTCACGACGTCACATGACATCGTGGCATGACAATGCGCCGTCAAGTAACACCGTGACGAAATGTGAGACCGGTGATAATGGAATCAATAAAACAAAACGTTTTCGCTAATTATGCGGGAAGGGTTCTCGGGCGCTAAAGCCAATAAAGCTAGGTGGGTGTTAAGCCAGTGAAACCACGACGTGAAATTAGGTGCAGCTACAACGCTTGAAACTTGGGTTCGCGATTTCAGAAGTGATCGTCAGTGCCCAAAAGGCGGTGTTAGTTTGCGTCTTTAGTTACCACAAGACGATCCTAGTTTGTGTCCAATAAATTTAACAAGTTCACGAAATGCTCTCTACTCAATACAACCTCATCGTTTCCGAAACGCTGTAGAATTTTCGCCCGGTGTGTTACTCGGTTTATTACGAAACGCCTATGCTTACTTCAAAGTGCGCGCTCGCACCTTTACCGTTCATTCGGTCCACCTGCTCCGAAATGACACGTTAGCGGCTCCAACGTCACATAAAAGCTGTCGCTGTGTTTAACCTTATGGTATGCGTGAGTGTCTACCAATTTTCAGGAACAAAATGGAATGGTTATCAGTAGGGTGCACCAACTTATTTTTGATGAACAAGCGTATGCTCAACGTGAAAACTGTGGGAGCGCACACAAGCTCCCCACCGTCAGCGCCCGGATCGAGCTGAACGAACACGTGACATCGTGTGCATTCCAAGGGGGTTTCGGAGGCATTGGGACGCACGTTTAGGCCGTTGGGGGTACGAACTGTATACACGAACTCATTTCTGTTACGTCACGGCACAGCGGTGGCGCGTCAGGCGCACTTCCGGTCTGAGGCTGTGGGCGGAAGCCGCCATGGGGCACGTGCATTCCTGTGTCACTTTGGAATAAAGCGGACAAAAACCTGCCTTTTCGCCAAAACGCCGCGACTGGGGATGTACCAAAAGAGTCGGGAAAGGTTTGAAGGTCAGTATTCATGCGTTTTCTGCCTGCTCGGTCCGTCCGAGGACGTAAATAGGGGCCGTGAAAAAAAAAAAAAAAAAAAAACTGACGCCGTCGGACCAGGATTGCTTGGGCAGATTTATTTGTTTTGTTCCAACATGAACGCGGGAAAACCGTCAAGTTGTTACGACCACCTGCGGACTACGTTCAGTGCGTCATCACGTTCAAACGGCCGCCTCAACGTTCGAGCTGTCGTCTGCTCTCTCAAATGTTTTTGCTTGTCGTCTCCTCGTTCAAACGAGAGCGGCCCGTAGACCGAACGTGGACTCCGTAATTGCGATAACAAGTGCAGACCTCAAAAGACGTTTAAGTTTGAAGGGTGCTTCGGTTGAGTAGGCTCGCTGTAAACAGTAATTATAAGAAAATGTTGATAATTGTTAAAAGTGGCCATCACCGACTTTTCATGCCTGATTCACTCGGTCCGATTCTCCTTGCGACTTTCAGTATCGACGTCGACATCTCAGCTACAGTTCATGCTTTTGCAGCCCGAGCGACGTCATGACTGAAAATACGGAGCAGAACCTCACCATGTCAATCTGGCTTTAGCGTCCATTCTGCGGAGCCCACGGGGAATGAATCGCCACATGTTACATTAATCACGCCGAGTTTTGCGGTGTAAGGAGCCTCGTTAATTTCGCTGATGCCGCTCAAGTAGTCAGACATTGTTAGGAAGACGTAGAATCAACAATTCCAACGCGAAAAGGAGCGCGGGAACTGACACTTATGCCTACAACATCCCATTCCAATGGTTTGTTTATGGGCGACGGCGGGCTTCTTGCCCACACCCCCATCGCGCGTGCGCGGCGTCGGTGGCGTCCGCTAGGGGCGCTTTGGTTTGTTTGTAAACATGAGTCGGAACAATAGACCTTTTTCGAGTACGGAGTGCCGTCTGGGGAGTTGTCTGCGAACTACAATACAAGAGCAGTCCAACATGCCTCCGCCCGTCAACACACATTGGTATCGTGCCGTTGTATCGGTTTTCAGTGCTTTTTATACCCCATACTGCCGATACCAAGAAAACTAAGCGTCCAATTAGACTAAATACGCGCGAAGACAGATGCTGACAATGTTGCTGTCACCATTTTCGCAGGGCACCGCGTCCCGGTGTCCTGCAAAAATGGCAAATGCGAGAGTGTACGCATGCGCGGAAGCTTACTGGAAAAAGGTCCATTGCCAACGTTATCTCGAAGCCAAAAGACCCGACCCCCTCAGAGACAGAAAGGGGCGTGATTTACCAGCTGCAGTGCAAAAAATGTGACGCTTCCTACTATGGAGAGACGGGACGAAAAAGAAGAACAAGACTAAAAGAGCACGCACGGAATGTCTCCGATTCCACGAACGCCACCCGCTTCAAATCCGAACTCGTCGACCACGCATGGCCACCAATTTGACTTTGACAAGGTATCGACCTTGGCGAGAGATAAAAGGTGGGGACCGAAAAAGCTGCTGGAATCTTGGTTCATCCAGAACGTCAAACGCGGAACTGACTCATCGCTGGTTAACAAGAACCGTGGCCCCCTGCCGGATGTGTACACAAACTTCATGCTTAGACAGCCCAACTTTTCGTGCGACTCTCATTTGATTTTTGCGTTACTGAAAGTGTATTCTGACGGAAGCTTAGCATGGAAGCCAAACGTTCAATTAAATTGCTATTTTTGTTGTGTCAAGCCGTTTTTGTTATTACAGTAGTCATGCCTTCGCCCGGCTTCTGGAGTATTTTTGCATCAATATTAGATCCAGATGTAGTCTCCCCGGCTTCCCGATTGCCAGCGCTGCCGATCCTCGAAATGACCTTCACCTGTCACCAACCCCTCTTTCGTCGTCAAGATTAGAGCCAGGGAATCAATTTACGGGAAACCACGGGAACGGCGGTCGCCTCGGAAAGTGGCAAATTACTCCGTCTAGAAACTTCAATGGAGAGGGTGCTGCCGTCGCTTCCTTATCAGCCCTGTTTCCCTGTGTGCGTGTGTTTCACAAGTGAAACCTATGAGGGAGGGACGTGTTGGGCGACCGAACGCCGCCTGCGGAATCGTCTTCGAACTACAAATGAAGGGCAAGACAACTTGCCTCCGCCTGTCAGAATACCTTGGCATTGTGCTGTTGTACTGATCGTCGTTGCCTGAAGGGGTGTCCAAACAGGACACTACAAAACTCACGACTCCGACAAATCATGAAAATTGAAGCGGGCGCGTCCGCTTCAATTTTCACGATTTGTCGGAGTCGTGCGTTTCGTAGTGTCCTGTTTGGACACCCCTTTATAAGCTTTATGCCCCATACTAGCATATACTCGAACAAGAATCGTCAAAAAAGACGAAATATGCGCAAAGGTAGGTGCTGAATATGTTGGTTGACCGGAACTTTACGCTGCGAAAATAGCGACAGCGGGAAGCAAGGCCAGGAGAGGGGGATGTACTCATGTGTAGAAGCTTACTGGAAGGAAGTCCATTGGCTCTCGACACTGACGCATGAAAACTCCTCATCGGGACATGAGAAGAAGTGTGCCTATTTAAGGAGCAGCGTTCCCCGAAAGATGAGGGTTCTCAGTGCTTTGGTTTGATTTCGTTTGCTCATGTCTCTTCGGCGACAAGTGTGTATTTCTGCTTTCTGTAAATTAACATCTTCAACAATGTAACTAAACAAAGTTTTTCTGCTGCTAAAAGTTTGCTCATATGCTCCACGCTTGGCCCGCTACCTGGCTCGACGTCCTCGGAACCGCCCATACGCAACACCGTTCCAAACGCGGAGCTCGCACTTGTAGCTACTGCTGCGCTCAAGCTGAAATTGACGCAAGCGCGTGCCGACTGCCCACAGTTTACGCGCAAAACGTCGTATAAATGCCGTCGTCATGAAGTGGCGTCAAAGATATCAATCAGTTCGTGAATAGGCCAACGCGCTGTCTACAAACAAGCCCGCGTTTGCCCACAGCAGGTTTGTGCCTTGCGCGCGCACACAAACCCGATTTGCGAGAGGTAAAGCGTTTGCACACGGACCGTGCCGACAGCGGCGCCACCGAAGCGTCATCACGTGTTGGTCTATACGGTTTATACACGAGAGCTTGGAAAATGGGACGGGCATGGGCGTTCGCCGAACCACATCGCGATCACGCTGGCGCGAAGTATTAAAAAAAATTAACTGTTTCACTCAAATGCCGCGGAATACACAGAAGCAGATTAGCCGAGCTCGGGTATCATCAGTGCCGAGTCGTCGTTTTCAGCCCCGAAAAGCGGTCCCCGAATTCTAGGGGCACTTATATGGGACCCAAGACAGTGGATCAATTCGTCGATTTCAAAGGGACTTTTTTTTTAAGCTATAGAAATGGTGCTTGTGTTAGAGAAGTAGCTTGACATGGTTGACCAACTTATTACCGCGTTTGGTTTTGTTACTACTGCTAGCTTTGTTGGGGACCGGAACTTCGTCAAGTACCACAGTTGTGGCTTTTGTTTCGGGTGTGTGTTAAACTGTTAACGCGCCGCAGCTCAGAGCACGCGGAGTGAAAACTCCGCGGCAGAACCTAAGGATCCTACGTTCAATCCCAACCACGGTGATCCCAACACATGCCCGTTTTGATATGGATAAACATCAAACGGGCTCGTGCTCGAGTAATCGCTACGGCGTAATGCACGTTAAAGTGCAGGCTAGTAGTGGTACTGAAGTGGTTGAATTTCTATTCTACAGCGAAGACACCGGATGCACATTCGGTCTAGTTAACTTTCCGCTGTCTAAACATCCACGCAAAACATTTACTTTTGGCTTTTTTCCCCCCCGCTACCTCCGTGTTTATTATGGTGCTAAATAAAACTGAATTAAGTTAATACCGAGAGCCTTACGTCGCAAGCCTAAATGTTTTCCGAGTCATATTCTTCATAGAGTAATTTGCGTAGATCGCGGAAATTGGCTTTGTTTGTGCTCCTTAGCAACGTAAACGCGCGCGCATTTTTTGGAGTGAAGACACAATGCTTCGGATTAATGCGCCGAGAAACTGAGTGAGACAAGGAGACGAGATCGCACGGGGACTTCAGAGAGCCGAGCTATTATTCGAATGATTACAGGATAGACCTAAAGTATGGCTGCCCTTGTCTCCACTGCACTCATCCAAGGCACTAACATGCAGAACCCCTGCGTCCGGCGTTTGGCTTTCGCATTCGAACGGGTTCGAGGAGTGCAGTGGAGACAAAGGCTGCTGCTAGCTTTAGGTATGCCCACTAATCATTCGTACCAGAGCTCGCCGTCCTGACGTCCCCGCGTTGTCTTGTCTCCTCCTCTCCCTCAGTTTCTCGGCGCATATGGGTATCCCGGCGAGACAGCAGGCCGAAGCGAAGCGGCAGTGATCCAGCGGCCCTGGGAAGAAGACGGTCGAGCTTACGTTGCATCTGAGCCAACGGGTCGCGAAGGCGGCTTTAGCCGAGGCCACGCGAACGCCACGACAAAAGAATGCCTCATTGTGCCAACGTTTTCCAGAAAATCTAGCGTGTCTCTTGCTCCAGTCCTAGCACACCGATTACCGATAGCCTTGAGTGAAGCACGGGGAAAATCTACTCTCGCACGCAGTCAAACAAAACGAGGAAGTGAGTGTCAGATGTCTGCCCGAGCTGTTTCGATAACGCTGGAAGGAGGGTACGCTCGTATTTGCAGGGCTTGTTGATTATTATCGCGTCTGCATTTTTATGCCTTGAAGAGCACGTTGCCTTTTGTTAATAATCATTATAAAGAGCATCAAGAAAGAAAAAAAAAAAAACACCCAGTCGTTACACCCAGTTGCGATATCGTGTTGGTGCGCGCCAACTTGCAACGGAGTTTATTGGCACAGCCAGACCCAGAGATTCATTTGGTGCCCTGCGGTAGTCCCGACCGGATGTTCCGCAACTGCGTGGTATAGACCGAGCAACGTACCATGCACCGCACGGTGCGTGCCGTGCGGCTCGGACGAAGGGAGCAAGAAACTTGTTTACTTTGGCCCTCGAGGCTGTTGCGAAACTACGACGCCCTTGCGCACTCGTCTATCGCCATCGAATTTCTCACCAAGCGCGCCAGCTTCGCCAGGACACGCAGCATTACACAGCGGCTCGTGTGACGTGCTTTGTTTGCGTTTTAAGGGGCATTGCGTTGTTTGGGTGGCACACGGACGCAGGGCGACAGCATCTGCATACTGTCATTTATAAATTATACGGTGTACGAGCAGTGCGTGACTGCAGCTTTGGGTGTTTCGTGAGCTTCGAGCATGCACACTCAACCAAAGCACGACGGAAGGCAACGGGGGCGCGTGCTAATCGCGGGGCATCATCGAAAAGAGACGCCCCCGTCGTTGCCATCCTTGTCAGTGACTGCATCCGAAGACTCGTTCGTTCAGGGCACTACACACCGCGAGATCCACGTACCGTCGGAAAACTCGAGAGAACGTTCAGGGTGCTCTGGAGCGTGTACGGTTTGCCGGACTCCAGGGGACAGGTGAGGCCGTTCTTCTTGCAGGCGTTCCGGCCGAAGTTGGGAAACGGAAGCCAGACGCCCTCGGACAGTTCTCCGAGCAGTTTCATCTGAAGCGTCTTGAAACTGTCCGCTGCGAGGAAGAGACACGTAAAGACGCGGTCACGCTGGTGATACGTCGTATACAAGAAGATGCTGTGTTCGCTGCCGCATGCCCAAGGCTGCACACTGCTCAATCGTGCAAAAAGATACGCGGTGTTCGCTGCGGGCATGATGACCGCAGTGTCTGCGGACAATGCAACGAGGCCCACGCATGTAGCAAGCATATGTTTGCCTCCCACGTGTGTGTCCTTCGAACTTGACTGCAGGCAGGTTTTTCGTATGACCAAGAAGACGGGACCCGTCATACAAAGAAGGAAAAACGGCCCAGACAGCGTCTGGGTCGTTTTTCCTTCTTTGTAGGATGTATATTAGCGATATGACCGCGACTTATACGTGAACGCAGTGAAGCTCGAAGTATTGCCCTCATCTATATTTCTCCCGTGGGACGTCTTATGAATGATCGGTTTAAATGGACAAAGTCTAATTTATTTATTGAAATGTTTTTTTTAAACCGATATCACACAGCTAATAATACATCACACAGAAAAGGCAATTTCCAAACGCTGTCCAAGGCGGGATTTTTTTTTTTTTATTAGTACGACGGTTTTGTCAGATTGGTCCCAATGGAAAATGCCTACACAGATGTTCGAAGCACATGTACGAATAAAGCAAACAGACCCCGAAGAGGCTTGAGGCCTGTTCTCAGATCGTGTCCTTTGTAGGGTGTCCTAGTAGTCTGGATGCGGCTTCATTGGGAACCAGCTCGAGCTTGGTGAAATGACCCCCTCAAGGACGGTTTCCCCTGCGAAGCAAGCTACGAACCGAGCCGTTGATACCGAGAGTGCCCCGTTTGTTTTTGGCGAGATGTTTTCAAGGCAGACCTCAAGGCATCGAGCATTGAGGTCTACCCACTCTCCTTTCAATCAAAGCCAATCAGAGTTCGACGTCGTCCTGACGTCACCGCAACTCCTCCCCAAGAAGCAGACGAACTTTCTCTCCGCATGACCTCTCACATCAAATGCGCCCGCAGCCAACGCGACGGTACAAATGAGTCAATCAGTCGGCGCCAAAAAAGTGCACCGTCACAGCGCTCGTAGTCTTTGTGCGTTTCCTACCTAATCGAGTGAGTCAATCCCGTAGAGAATAAACGAAAAAGCGCAGAATCACGGCACATTCACTACAGCGTGATTGGTTTAGCGGGAAATGGCAAACGCACAAAGACGACGACCGCCATGACGATGCAATTTCGGGACTGCTTGACTGGCTCCGTCGGATTGTAGCCGTGGCTGCGGTCGGACTTAAAAGAGAGTTGATAGAAGCATGGTGCCTGAAACGCGTCTCTGACTGGTGTGTTTACCACGCCCCAAAAAGTGGTCCCTCGATTTCCGCCTGATGACGTCATAGAAGTGTCACGTCGTCGTCGGTTGCGACCCTGGTGGTGTCCCAGCCGTGGGGGTGTGTATGGCAAACGCCTGTTCTGCTGCAAATCGTTCTCCAGTGCGACAGTCAATAAAAGTTTCGGCAGCTAAGAGTTGGAACGCCGCGACGACAACGACACTCGCATTCGCTCGGGATTTTCGCCAGTATTTCTACGGCCGACCGCCAGGATCGTGACATCCCAACAGCATGAAACGCCGCTTCTGTAACGTCATTTGTTGTCGCTTTGGGACCAATTTTGATGTATGGGCGGGATAAGACGCTAAACACACCGTCGGAGACGGTCGAGTTCCAGGCACCATAATAGGGAGGTTTAGTAGATCGTTCTGGTGACTCCGATAACGATACCCGATACTCCGCCGCCACCTTTGCGGATGGATCGTATCGTTATCGGGGGTATTGGAATGATGTACTAAAACTCTCTAGTAGTAGATCCTTCCGATACCTACGATACTCCCGCTGACAATACCCGAAGACACGAACCGATACAATGCATAGATGCGACGGCGGACTATCGGGTGTCGTTATCGGAGTTATAGGAACGATCTATTAAAAACTCTGCAGTGTCAAGCGGAGTTTAGACCTTTGTATCGCTTTTCACCCGGATGAAAGATGCTGAGTCACTGAGGTGTGGACGCGTGCGCAGGGTCTGATATACCGGACAGCAGAGCATCAACGCATGCTCAAAATGCATTCCACAGCCCAGCAGACACAGATGGTAGCGCGCAGAAGGCGATTTGCGCAAGAGCATATAGAAGGTGTTGGTACAACCGAGCAATTTATCTAAAAAAAAAAGCATCCGTCATCGCCGATTTCTTTTTTTTTAAGAGATTTTTTTTTTTGTTGTAAAATTAAAGCTGCACCTGTTGTTCAATGCTCCTTGGTGCATTTGGCCATTGTTTGGAGCATGGATATTTAGTGGGGGACCATCTCGTGCAGTTTTAAAGTTGCAACGCTCTGTAGACAGCCGCTGTTGTACAACGGACTCTCCTCAGCTAGTGGATTAAAATGCCGGCGGAGGTGCTAGCACGCTGACGAAGGCCTCCAGGGATTCCGACTCTAATAGTCAAAAGATGTTTAGGTTGTCTAAGTTAATGTCAAGATATTCGCCGGAGAGTTCCAGTTGCTTACCTTTTTGCCCCAAAAAAGCGCTATTTTTATTTTATTTATTTTCTGGACGCATTTATATTGTGCAGTAAATGGCTGTCAACACAGAATAAGGAACACTGTTAAAATTATGTTTCTCTTATCAGTGCTAGTTTTCCTGTATTTCGCGTGGTTTCAATATTAAAGCTTCTCTAATTAACTGAGTGAAAACAATAAAGTAAGTTTCAAAGGCAGCTCGCTTACCCAAATAATAATTAAGTGGGTACACGACTCAATATAAAGTCGATCAGTGCTTTAAACCCAAATGAAATCAGTCGTGGTTTATAAAAAAATAATTTTGTCACATCAATCGTGCAGATGATTGCGGCCATCTGGCAGAAATCATCTCTGCATGACTGAGAATAATAAAATTAAACGAAAGGACTCTTGAACTGAATAAATAGACAGATAGATAGATGGGGTTTATTTGCGTGCCTGCAAACAGCCAAGTGGTGTGAGCAGCAGTGCACTGTCCTGTACACAGATACATAAAAGTATGGGATAAATACACTATCAGGCGAAAATATCTGTTTCACAAAAAAGGCATCGTGAGTCTGTTGCAGACGTGTCATTGGGCAAGTGGCCCACACATCAGGATAAAACGTATCTCTACATTTTGATGTCCTCCCTGACGGTACCCGGAAGCTCAGCGACATCAGCAGCTGGGCACAATCAAGAGAACCATGCCCAATTTGACGCAGAAAAGGCATGACTTTTGCGGACACGAGCTGCTGCAAATTGAAGATGACATAAACCCTAAGGCTGAGGTACAATTGCCCCTTATATTAAACTGATGCGACGGTTAGCTCTAAAAAAAAAAATGATTCACGTGAATTAGCGGGGAAACAGCAATTTGGGCAAGTGTAAGCAGTGAGCCGTGGTGCCAATAATTGATTGCTGAAGCTGATCATCTAGAAATGGGACCCCGCTGGCGGTCCATTGCCGTACCGCAAAGCTTCTAAGGTTGATCCACAAGGCTAAGCGTTCCTGTGATGGAAGGTTTGCGGGGGCTTCCAACGGACCAATCAGAAAAGTATTTACGTGCCGGCTCCTCCTTCGATTAAAGGGTCTAGTCAGTCTGGCAGGACAGGGACTTGGTTGCGACCGTTGGTTCAAGTATGGGACAATACGAGCGAAGCAGGTCAGCTCGCACTGTCCCGAACTCGAACTCCAGAGTAAAGCTTTCATACAATGGCTTTAAAAAAAACCTTACCGCGTGCAGCGTTTCTCGCGCTGTGTTCTCGCGTCATATGCCCCTTCCGGAGCATCTCGTATTTATCATGGTCCGAAACACAATTCAAAAGGGCCCTAATCTACACGGCGGGAACATGGGAGCGGGACATTGCCGCCCTGCTACGATTGGCCAGCGGTTCGGAGCTGGCCAATCGCAGCAGGTGGCGATGTCTCGGTTTCTTGCTCCTGCCTCGTAGATTAAGGCCCCAAGAATCGAGGGAAGTAGCAAGTATTCCTGAGACCAGAATTCTGAAAGTTTGCTGTGAATGTTGTTTGTAATTGGTTAGATGAAAGCACCAATAGTGTTTTTCTATTGATTCTGGTGCTGCGGTCTGCTGTTTTTTCAGCGCAACTGATCTAACAAGCTTGCAGCAGACAAGATCTGCAGACTTCTGAATCCCTGTCTCCGCAAAGGAATTACAATGAATGAATGAATTAATTCAGGCGGAAAATGTCCAGAGAGCTAAGGCAGCAGAAGACGAAATTGTCTGCTGGGTAGGCCCGAAAGCTAATCCGTACATTGGATTAAAGAAAGGAACCTTCATGCCGGCCAATGTTCTCACATCTCTTAGTGGTTCTATTTTAAATAGGAAATCCTAAACTATTGACTTTTTTTTTTTTTTAATTTACTCTTTGGCCACTATGCGGCTGCAGCTCCTGCAACACCGCCCAATGGACACGCGCCTTTCGCGATTCTTAGCTTCCCGTTTCTCTCCCTAGATGGTGTTTCTCGTTTTGAGTCGCGAAGACTAATAATTTACGCACAGATGTACTCTGGGGTGGCTGCCGACGACTACAGTTTAGTAAAAAAAAAAAAAGTCCCAGAAATTTATGTCTCGCAGATGCGACTGCCAAGATAAAACACTCTGCGTTCTCGGAGTTGTCAAAGACGGTTAAAGTGATTTTCTGAATGTTTAGTTTCAAGTAATTCAATTAGGAGGGCTTCGGGAACGACTACAGCGTGCCCCAATCTATGCTTTCAGACTTTCCAATTGGATAGGCTGAATCTGATTTCCAACGCAAAGGTCTCTTTTTTTCTTCCTTTTTTTTTTCGACGGTTGAAGAAACTTACCAGCGACGAAATCTACTTGAAGCTTGAGCGGCGTCCCCTTCTTGAAGATGCAAGGCAGCTCGGGGCAAGGATCAATCCGCACTTCGCCAAATTCTCCACCTTGATTTGTAAAATTTGAGAAGCGCGAAGCATGCGCATTAGAGCAAGCACAAAGTAGGAAGAAACGTGAGCACATAAACCCATCAAACAAAGTTCTGGGGTTTTTTGTTGTCATTTTTTGTCTGGAATGTCGATTTAGTCCTCTAAAACGGCCATAGAACCTTTTGGTGCGTTCACGCATACATTTGTCCAAACTTCTAAATGGCGACCCATGAAAGCATATCAAGCCACTGTTTTATGATTTAAGCCTTTATACGCCGATGAAGACTTTGTGGGGGAAGCAAAAGAGACATTTTTTACTTTACATCGAAACTTACGCTTTCTAATGTTTACCTCAAAAAACAATATTTCCTCTCGTTAAGGACGTGAGTAAGAACGTTTCCTAACCAAACTCTTGAAACTTTGCGACTAACAGTGGTACAAAAATATGGGTCGTGATGCAGGCTAGCTGAATGGTGGAAGTTAATACTTATCCCTTGTCTCGTCTTTTTATATATTTTTAATATGTCCATTGGTAATCATTGTTGGCCCTTTAAACAACAGCCCAAGCAAGCTTTAGAGTTGAAACGGCAACTCTAAACCTTGCGAAAAAAAAAATAATTGCATTAACTTGTCATGTCTCACTCACGTTCTGACAAAAATATATTGATTCACGTGGGTTTGGTTTACCTAAACTCTTAACGCGTTCGGTATGGCCACCTCTGCTTTGGTGAAATCTTTGCTGTTTATACTTGTATAAATTTAAACGCACCTTTTAGGCTTGAATTGCAACCAAGGAAAACGGTGTGTAACTGGGCGAGTTGTATGGACATATTGATGTCTAAAAAACAGCGCAAAAAGGCAATTGGGCAAGTAGAAATACACACACACAGGCACTGACTTACAACTGAAAATTTTATTTTTGCGCGATACAGCAGTCAACATGGTATTAGACAGGATATAAACAAAAACAAACTCGATTACACCCCCCCCCCACACACACACACACACTCCCAATCATGCCTAGACCCGCCTACACAAACTTGCCCTACTTCCTAATGAATTCCACCTCGTCATCCGCCAGGGCTACTGACGGAACGCTTACAAACTTTCCCGTGTCGACAAAAAAAAAAAAAATCCTTGTCAATTATTTTCGCAGTCTTTGCTTTATGCCATGCTAAAATTTTAGTGTCATTAAAGGTGCCTTGACGAGATTTCCGAGGTGGCCTGAATATGGCGGTACCTCACTCTGCGTACTCTAAGCATCCTAGAGAACCATAAATCATAACAATACGCAAGCAATCCCCGAATAAAAAAAAAATAAAAAAACAATCAAATATCGAACGTGGCGAGGTTATCTCCGGCAATGGGAAGAGCATTGTTCAGGAAGCCAGGGCGACATGTCACCAATGAAAATGCGACATTTCGTTGAGATTTCAAACGCTGTTATTACCAAATATGCTTGCTTTTGTTGATAAAGACAAAAAAAAAAAAAGTTGTCGAAAAATGTTATTTTTCTCGGAGAAAGAACATAATACTGCCCCCCCCCCCCCCCCCCCCCCTCAATCGTCTCAAGAACAACACTATATTTTTGTGCGTTTTTTTCTATTTCGCCGGAGTGATATGTGTCCCGTCGTCAGCTCTCGAGCGCGCGCTCGCCCGGTTGAGTCATAGTTCGGACATCACTCCACGGTGTGTGTGTTTGTGCACGCGTTGTAAAAGGAAATCAGGGGGAAAACTGAGAGCCAATATCACTCACTTCCGCGGTTCTACCGGTCGGAGGCGCGAGTATCCTTCGCTCGCTATTAGCTGACAGTGGTCCTGGTCTCAAAACGCGGCTCCTCCCATCGCCGGAGACGACCTTGGCGTGTTGCGATCTTCGATTGCTTTTTTCATACGGATATCGGACGCGTATCATCAAGATTTAGGCATTTCTAGGATGCTTCAAGCCAGCAGAGTGAGTTATCACCATATTTGTGCCGTCTCTGAAACCTCTTCAGGGCACCTTTAAATGGCGGAGAACATACACATCTATCACAATGGACCGCGAGACGGCCAGACGGCGAGAAGCTCGAAAAAAGGGGGCATTCCCTTGCCCGGATGTCAGAGCACTCCCCGCCCTCCCCCCCCCCCCCCCCCCCCCCCCCTTCCCATTCCCGTCTGTCGAATGTACACTCTGCCATAGGGCAGGGGGATCAGGTACACCAACCCACACGCGCAGGCGACGTACACCGGTTGCCCATGCACATGCCGTAGTGCATCCGATCCTCCTGTCCTATGGCAGAGCGTAACTACCCAACACTAAAAATTTCGCAGGTCCAACAAAGAAGCAGGTGCGTGCTGCGGACACATTTTGCGAACTGGCCGCGGAAAGTAAGTAATTGTGTTTTGTATGCTTATACAGCTAGAAGTTGGTCGGCCCCCGGTGGGTGTTTGACGTTTACGTAAGGTAAGTTAAGGTAAGTAAGGAAGGCTCGTTAAGGTAAGTAAGTAAAGTACATTAGGTAAGAAGTTTAGCGAGTGTAGTGCAACCGCTAGCCTGGGGCCTTTAACGTGCACCAGAAAGTGGTGATACACGACCGCACGCCGGTACGATGCTCATCCAGATAGAAACGGGCAGGGGTGGGGTTTGGACTCAGGATCCCAGGGTAATGCAGCGCGAGCTTTCGCTCCACGAGCTCCGAGCTGCAGTGCGCTAACATTCTCGGTCACAGATTGCCCCGTCGCGGGGAGTCCCCAATACCGTTACCTTTCCGGGAAAACACGATCTGCTAGACTCCAGCGTTCTTACGAGGAAATAAGGTAAACGCTCTCTTCGACTCGTCGCCATGATACGTCATAGAGATCTCCCAAGGACACAATGAGGAAATCACCGCACATTCAGTAATTAAAAAAAAGAGCAGATAGAACGTGTGCGTCATCGGCTGTTGTATGCATAACTCATATTCTCTTTTTCTATGCATCCAACGGTACAAATGAAGGGGATATTAGAATAAAGCCCCGGTTACGCAGAAGCGTTTCTTTACGTTTTCCGACGTCATGCTATGACTCGAACGCGAGTCACAGGGGTATGTGTGCTTCTTATGTCGCATGCGAAGTTATACTTTTTGCCATCATGTATACGAAGCAGGGCTCTCCTGGTGACTGTCTGCGAAAGCGGACGTAAGCTCCCATAATATAACATGACGTAAGGAGATGGCAGTGCGTGGAGAGGCCTTTATGCTGGAACATTCAGGAGCCTTTGGAAACCCGTTATTCACTACGAGTAAAGGGGGTTACTAGATTGTTTGTGCCCACCGATAGTGATACACAATGTACGATGCGCGCGTAAAAACGCGATTGGAGGAGTTATCGGAGTGATTGGAATGATCTAGGTATTAGAACTCTAATGACTTCACGCTCACCGAGCAAACGCTGCCAAACACGTAAAGCAAGATGGGTATTCTGTCAGATAGTCCTTTTGTGGAACAGGCTTATTTCGAAATCCAAAGTGCCTCATTGCTGCGTAATGCCACGCTATGAATTGTGTGAATCAGTGGGAAGCAAAACAAATACGCGCTTCGCTCCTGGCCCACAGGTTCTCAGAATGGAACGCGTGCGGTGAGGAATTCAGGGGAGTAGTTCATTTTTAATCACCAAGACGAAATGCTTAAAACGTAAGTGGACGCTTTGCACATGGTAGCATTTTCTGTATAAAGATTCGAGGTCAATTACCAAAACAAGATGTTGACAAACGCAAGCGCAAAGTTCTTTTGATATTAAATGCTAGCTTTACAACAGTTACTACCACAGACGCACAAAACACGCACAAAACGTGTATGGACGCATGCCTTTCCCTGAAGCACACTGCCACACCGGGCGGCATTGTGCAATAAAAGTGCAATTAAATACAAAACAATACAATACAATACGTGCAGCGGGTGTAACTTAACTCACTCCACGCTCCACTGATACGTTGCCAATCTAGCAAATATGTCAATTGCATCATGGCCTCGAAGATTCTAGGCAGGCAAAGCTCTCCTCCGGCTGTTTCCATTCACAGGGAGACTGACATAGAGACGAAAATGTCTCGCGGCTGTTTCCGCACCGCGGTTCGCTCGTTTGTCTGAATTATACTCGTTTCTTTGCACCACAACATGCATATTGCTTTTTCAAAGTAGCTGTAGGTTGAAATCCGAGTGTTGCTGTAGATTAGATGTATGCCTGATTGTGTTCAGATGAACTGCACGATCAATTCTCTTGGTAAAAAAAAAAGATAGAGGCGAGTCAATAACGAGTTTTAATGAGGTTTCTGACATAAGAGATAGAATTTGCATTTTGAGGCTGAACAGGTGAAACGTCATGCTCTTTATTTCCTCGCAGATCACGCTAGAGCAGGTAAGAGAGGTTCTTTGGTCTCTTGGGACTTAAAATTACATAATTGCTTGCGTGATATTTTTGTATGTTGAATTTTACCCATGGTTTTTGTTTTGTCGTTTTTCGTGTTTCACCCCAGCGTTCTTCCGGCGCCTTCCCGACACACGTTCGCTATCGGCAGGGTTTTGACAGCTTCCTCCCTTTCGCCTTCACAGTGTGCACAAATCTAACCTTTGATATGCTGACGCCGGCGGCACTGTATTCATAAAGCCCCTTCATGTTTTAAAAGTAGTGCAAGGTGCGCCGGTGCAAGAGGCACGTGCAACGTGCAGCCCTTGGGAAGATCATGGCTGCACAGCGCAGCACCGAGCTAGATTTCAGACGCGACGTTCTTCCCAGAAGTGGCGCGCGGCACGTGTCTCGAGCATTTCCGCAAAAATGAATGGCGCCACTTCTCCCAGGACAGAGGGGCTTTATGTATTAGTGCCGTCTTGCGAAAATCTGGAGAAGCTGTGCTATACACCTTTTCCCCAAGGGCGCAGCCATCTTGAAAGTCGTCACTAGTGGTATGCGGTAAAACATCGTGTTGATCTCTCCACGCCGCTGGAAGCTGCTTTAGAAAGAAGGCGGGATTGTCACTTTTTCTTGTTTTGCCTCACATATATTTTCTCGCGTATTCCAGGTTGAAATGTTTTATTCTTTTTACGGGGTCCCGCATATCACATACGGAACCCGCGTGACTGTGAACTGCAGGAAACAGAAAACGTCTATAGGTTCGTTCCTCTGGGAAAACAAGCGTTTGGAATGGGCGAAGGAGAGCTTACCGCGCCAAGAATCTCGCAGTTTACGATTTCGCCAACATCAGAATGGAAAGGAACTTACCGCATTTTTCGTGTTTGACAACGTCGAATTCGGCCGACACCAGGGCAGCCGATACAAGGACAAGAGAGGCCGCGTAGCACAGGCGATTCATAATGTGATCGTTTCCGCCCGTCTCCGACAATCGACTGAGGAACGAGTTCGTGCTCTCCAACGATCAGACAGACGATGGCCAGTTTGTCGATATTTTGTTTCTGCGCCGGCGGCGTAGTGCCCCTTTCCACAACCAGTTCCAGGTGTTGCGGCAGTGGTTTCAGCGTCTTTTTTTTTTTTTTCGTTTTTCGGCGCCGTATATAATGGAGAGGCAGAGGTGCGGAAACGCGCGTGCGAATAAAGGGGTCCTAGCGTCCATTGACTATGTAGCGTCCTTGATAGCCGAGCGGAGTCTTTTGTACACATTACTGGAAATGAGAGTCGCGAAGTTAGGGCACGTGCGTCACCGTGTTGCCCTTGAAAAAGGCGTCCTCCTGATCCTGCGGTTAGTTTCCCACTTTATTGAAATAAAAGTAGAAGGTAAGTTTGAAGACTTTCCGCTGAGCTTATTACTCAGTAAAAAATTGATCGTCGTTCGCTTTTATGCGTAAAGGTCTTGACACGACGGTCCTGCATATCATCTATATCCCTCAAATTTATATTGTTATATTGTAAATGTTTCGATAAATATGATATTTCCTTCTCCGGAGAGCGTCGTAGAACCTGCGGGTTTATAAGAACGAGTCGTCAATCCAGAATACACATGGGGGCGGAAGAAAACAAAGCAATACCCTGAATACATTTATAATTAGATGCGGGTAAAAAGTGTTTTTTTCTGAATAGATTTAACCAGGCCTGGAACAAATTTAAATGGTATGTTCTTTGTGATTTCCGTTTGAAACCAAATAGTTTTGCGCAGCTCAATAAAGGCTGGGTAACACAGGCCTGTCTTCTTACGCTACGTTGCGTTACGGAAGGTTACCTGCAAGTCGCCGGAACATATATGCTTGATATTAAGCGTGGGTGCCTGTTCATGCAGGTAGTCTGACACGCGACATTCGAGGTAGGAATATTTCGGTAACCTATACGTAATGTAAGAACACGTAAGAAAACGGGGCTGTGTGAATCAGCCCAGTGTTGGACAAGGTACTCGGCAAAAGTATTTAAGATAAGTTACTAAACACTTGCTTTGTGAAGTATTTATATTGCTACTCAAGATACTGAGTAGAGTAAAAATACTTCAAGATAGAACTCAACTGCTTTCGAAGAAATTTCCGCATTGCGTAACTTGCATCGACTTCAGCGACACTAGTATCATTTATTTGCAATCAACAGAAGCAAGGGAAACAAAATTGCCGTGCTATTTTATGCATTGCAGCCCCATCACAAGGAGTAACATCACTGGATGTAAAGATGTAAAGCTTTTAGGACAAATAAGCAAAAAGGGGTCAATCCATTTATAGTCATATTTCTGAAAATCCCTCCATCTGGTTAACTTATAATGCGCACCTTAGAGTCACCGTTTTACTAATCGCCGTGGTCGCTACATCAGGAGCTCACGTTAAATAAATTTTATATACTCAAAAAGAAGAAAACGACTGCATATCAAGAAGGGCTAACGTATAGAATATGAATGTCGTTTGACTCGTCTTCTTCGAAAAGGGTACCCCAAAAGCTGCATCTAAAGATGACTTCAAACAGAAAGGCCCACGCGGACACGGAGAAGCACAGCACTAAAACCGTGGAGCGAACGCAAAGGCAGCACTGGGCGAGAAGAGAAGGGGCAAGCACAAGCAAGGCCGGGAGGCAGAGGAGGGGGGCATTCGGAACGTTGTAGGGAAGAGGCGATTTCTTTTTTCTCCTCTCCAGGCTTCCTGGTGCTTTCCCCTTCTTCCCACACCATGTGCTGCCTTTGCGTCCACTGCACAGTTTTATAAAAAGCCGTGCAATATTGGGACGACTCCCATTCCGAAAGCTTATTTTGCACCTGTCTTGTCTTCTGCGTCGTTGCCACCTCTGTCCTCGGGAAGAGGTCGGGCTATCACGTTCTTGCCGTAGCGTCGTCAAACATAGAAAAAAGAAGAAAAAAAAAAAGACAACACCTGGGGTTCTTTTTCTGGTGTCCTGTCCTAATTTTCTACTCTCAGTCCTTTTGTTGGTATTCCGTGTTTGAATTGTTGCCCCTGGCTTGTTTCCTGTTAAGTGTTCTCTGCTTTAACTTTGCAATCTGTTGAACTTTAGACTAGGGTGAGCCGGTTACTATTAGCGCAAAACATTCCCGCAACCAATTTTTTATTTAAAGCTAGAAAAAAAATGTGTTTAAGATTTTGACTACGAATTACTGAGAAATGAGAGTATGATAGCATAAAAAATACCCTCGATGAAATGAATCTACAAGCTACGGAATTGCCTAGCAAAAACTAATTGATATAGAGTATCTTGAATAGAGTATTTGATATAGACGCAAGTCAAAGAACCAGCCTTAAACCGCGTTCACGTTGCTCATAAATCATGCAAAAGGCAGCCTACAGACATGTTCGTAACATTAATGTGTATAAAGCAAACATGCTTGAGATGTGCCCGCAGTTACTTCTGTTATCATGTGTGCAGACCGTGTATTTTGTATGATGTATCAGCATGACTGCGGCCATCAGGTTGCAGAGTTGTGAGGTCACACGAAATATCCTCTAAAATAACGCGCGACATGGATATCCGAATGCCTTTATAATATAGCGCTTTAAAAGCAAACCCTTAATTATAACGGTTCGAGAACAACCCTTAATACGCGCCTTGTTGTGTCCTGTTTTCTTCTTTTGTCCCCGTCCTTGCTGCCCACAAGATTGTATAAGATGTCAAACCAACTCGCCCAAGCAACCACTCTTCCTAATACGCGCGCGACCCAACTTCAAAAAAGTAAAAAAACAAAAACAAAAAAATCTTAGCTGGGCTATTTAAAGGTTGTCAACTCGAACTGAAGGACATTTTAATTAGCGTTGTACAAACTTCATTCCTAGGTACCTTAACAATATCGGTGCAGTCCGTCTCTTTAACCGGACTCCTAGCCACTAAGATACAGGAATTCTGGGAGTAGATGACTCATTAGGCGACATATTTATTAAAGTCGCGTTTGGGATTTTTTTGTTTTTCTTTTGTTTGTATATAAGGTTTCTACGAAGCGTCGCCTTAAACTACTAAGCGTAGCGCAACGTAGAAAATGCCATCCTTTCAGGATATTCAATTCTTGAAGCTTTGTATAAAAAATAGCATTGTTCGGTTTAAACAGAATTCGGTACCGCTCTATGAAACTTCACGATAGGCTGCGCATCGAAAAAAACTCAATACTTTTTTATTGTTTCTTTTTTTTTTATTGCTCAAATACGTTTTTGGAGCGAAAATGAAATTCTTTCATTTATTTCAGTTCATACGTTCAGCTATCGTGCATCAACGTATGAGAGATAGAAACTAAGATATCTCGAGTCGGGTATTTATTTTGACTGGTCGACCCGAGCTTTATCAGTCAAAATTTTGTTAATCGCTTCGAGAACTCGGGAGAAATATAAGACGAACAGAAGCCTCTTACAGCTCGTGAGTCGTATCACGAGAAAAACGATTTCCACCATCCAGGCGTCTTTTGCTGTTTAAAATCGCCACAGTAACTATAACGCAGCTCTTTAAATACATTGCTTCAAAATGAATGCCTTTCCTATATCACCGAGACGTCTCCTTTTAACTGGTCATCTTGCGGGGATCATCGATGTTGCGAACAGTCAAAGAAAACTGGGCGTGCATTTTCGTGAATTCATGGTCGACGCTATCTCATTAGATGTCTCGATGTACGAGCGCTTCTGAAAAGCTCTAACAAAGGCTGGACTGCGCTGAATGAAGGGACCGGGGACCCTTTTTTTTATGTACCAACAAGGCAGCTTCCTTAAAAAAAAAAAGGGAAGGAGTTTCACAATGTTTTTTAAACTGGTTGATTTCCAATACCACCTAGATGAAAAACCCGACGCTCTACAAGACCATCAGAGGATCCCTGGCCTCTCTCGAGTAGTAAACACGCTTGAAATGGAAGGCGTTGCTTGGTTTCACTATACGTCGTTTCATCTTACGATGAACCATAGGGGACGCTACGAGTTGTCCAAGTCAATGCAATGCCGTGTGATTGTCACGTGACCTTCGCGAGGGACGCAGCGACGCGTTAGGTTACGCGGTCATGGCGCTGGATTGGCTGGGATGGCTCGTAGCTTACTCTGCGATCCGTCGTAATCTGAAACGGTGTGCATAGTGGTGATGTCAGACGAGAAAACTGCTAGCCTTGCCCTTTAGGAATAAGCTGTTTTTACAACGTCCGGACGAATCTTTGACGTACTCACGTGCAACGAGCAATGTGCTGAGAGAAAATGCAATGATAGGGAAGGACGGATGGCACGTGCGTTCGGACGCTATTCGCGTCAACACAGGATGTTTTTTACGATATTGCTTGCACCAGTCCCCCTCCATCAAACACCGTCGCAGTGCCCTATTTATCTGCACGGCTTATCACACCTAACTAAATTGCACGACAGGCCTGATTAAGGCGCATATAGACCTGTTTTCGCTACACTTGGGAGTGTTTAATGGCACTATAGTCGAATTCAGGCTACAAGTTCACGGGAAGCTCCCCGCATCCTTTTTCCACGTTAGCAGAGCGAACGCTGGGAAGGTAGTTGCCTCCTCTCCAGCCTCCGCTCTGCTAAAGTGGAAAGGGTGACCGGTCAAGTGTCCTCTTCTTTATACTCCTGGATTTGTTTCGTACCTTCTTTGCGCGTAAATGCTTTGAAGCCGCAGCACATTCGATTTGGTTACATGACGAAAGGACCTTGGTCTAGTACTTCCCCTCCCCAGGTAACATTTGGGAGAGGAGAGCCCCTGCAATTGGATTTTGATATCTCTCTGTATATACCGTAGAATAAAGGTACTGTGTGTTTCCCTTTCGTGCGCGATTCGGTTTTCGTATTCATTTTGTGTCAGTGTCGCCTTACATAAAACTTTCCAAGCTTTTGAGGGACAGTTTGTCGCCAAACAAAATAGGAATATAGACAAGAATATCTCTTGGGGTCATAGTATTATTGTGGAGCCAGCCTCTCGGTGAGCTGGAACTTGATTGGGTTCCTGGTGCGCAGCAGCATGTCTGCCATTAAAAGCAGATCATCCCGCTGGTGGCAGCTCTTCACCTGGTAGCGACGGAGCAACTTGGCCAGGGTCACCTTGAGTTCCATCAGGGCGAACTTTTGGCCTGACAAAGAAACATATAGCAGGAAGGTAAACAGGCGTATGCCATTTCTTCTTTCTCAATGTGTTCTAAGATGGACGCGAGTCAGAACTATGCTACCCGAAACGCATATCGAACTGGTGGATTTAGCCTGCTATACCACTCATGCAGCCAAAGTAGTCCCGAAGTGGCAAGAATTAAGGTCTCAGGAGCCGGCGTGTCATGCTCTCGGATGTCGCGATCCTGGCGGTTGGTTGTAAAAGTTTTGGTGGAAACGCCTACCTAACACCAGTGTCGCTGTCGTCGCGGCGTTCCAACTCGTTACTGCAAGAGCTTCCGTGGACTGTCGAGCCGACGAGCAACCTACAGCAGACCAGGCCTCTGCCATATCCTCTTTCGCTACCGCATCACCGACAGGATCCCGACAAGCAGCAGCATGATACTTTCTTTGACATCATCAAGCGGAAATTAAGATACCACATCTAAAGGAGCTGTAAACACACCAGTCGGAGACGCGCTGCAGGCGTCAGAGTCGAAACCCTGCACTTTCTTATTCTAAGAGCTCCATTTTACTAAGTGCAATGTCAATCAACTGAAGTCCTCAGACAGACATGATAATAATTTTTTGTTAAAATAGTGCACGTTTCATTGTTTTCGCCTGTTCACATACGCATCCCCCCTTTCACCTTTTTCCCCACTAAAGAAAAAAAAAAGAAAGAAAACATCTTTAGTTCTTGGTTTACAATATTGAAGCGTCTTAATGGTCGATATCAAGGTGTTTCGTCGTGTTTCCGAGTGGAGTGTCTTTTTCTACGTCTAAATAAACTTCGTTTGTAGACTAAAACGAAGTAGTAATTCTCTTGCTGTTTATGTTCGTATGAGTGTTGATCTGTTCATTTTTTTTTTATGTTTCTGGAGTAATATAAGGTTATTAGTGACAGGGAGTGGAAGTCAAACATAGCCATGGGAAACAAGATGTTAAGAGGGTTCTGAGCAAACACCTGCCACAGATGGTTGCACGTAGTATATTTATTTTTCATTGAACGCGGCATTTTGACGCATTTACGTTGTGAGTGGCTTATATTTTTTGTAAGAAAATATTTAAGGAAAAGGAATGTAAAACATACCAGTCATTTAGTAAACCCTTTTTATAACGAAATAATAATAACAAATGTTGTTCTACACCATGGGGGTCTTTTATGACACAACACGGAAGCTACTACACTACCTCTCTTTCCGGTGTTAAATAAATGATAAGGTATCCACACGAAGGAGAAATCCGCCATTTTCCTCCGCGGATCGCGCATCACGTGAGACCTACGTCATCCCTTTTTGACGCCTCGCGGCGCCGTCCTCCTCCCAGGTGGAAGCGCGGAGGCTTCGTTCTGTCAGCACGAAAGCTCTGCGGATGGGTGGCGGAGTTGTTCGCATTTAGCTGCTTTTAGCGATACTCTTTTGCCTCGTCTGGCCACGGGGGCCACCTCGTTCTTTTGGCGCTTTCGGAATCGCCTGCGCCATTACTGTTGGAATAGCGCGGTGGCAGAATGGCAAAGATTAATGACGACGCTGATAGGCACACGCCAGCCAGTAGTTCAACGAAGACGTCATGGGGCACCCGAAGTAGTCATCGATACTCCACGGAGTCGCTTTCAAGCAGCTCTTCGTACAACCGGTTCTGCATACCAAAATATTTCTTCTCTATCCAACCTTTCACCCAGAACCTTCTTTTAGTAGGTGGAATGTCGCCGTCGTCCATTTCTAGCAGCGCTGCTGTCATAACGGCATACGGCCGCTTCCTCTGCGCCTCCGTTTTCCTGCTCTCGACTACGGCGGCGAGCGCCCCCTTCAGCCGTCTCCGAGCGTTGTTGTCGAGAGAGTGACCGCTAAATTCGGCTGGTTATTCTGATATCCCTCACGGCTCCCCGCCGTCCGTGTGGATGCTAGAACCGAGGACATAGTTTCCCCGGTTGCTGATGGTCCGCGGAGTTGTTCTTCGTGTGGATACCCCTTCAAATGTCGTAATGACTCAGCACAACTTTTTCTTTCGCCTTGACATGATAAAAACTTGCCTCTATATTGAAGCATCGAACAATTCCGTTTTTTGGTGTGGCTTTTGATCGGTGCACGTTTCCTTTCTCGTGAATTACAGTGCCGTAGAACGTAGAAGTGATTTTTTAGAGAACAGCTCTCAAGCGCCCATTTTTGGGCTTCGCGGCGTCGGCGTCGGCGTAACTGCGCTAAATTTAGCGGGAAAATTGACATCACGTGACCACAAAACCAATTCATTTTCCCTGCTAAATTTAGCGGGGAAAAAGACGTCACAAGACTTGGTGTCACGTCACCTATGAACAAATTCAGTTTCTCTGCTAGATTTAGCGGGAAAGTGACATCGCGTGACCTCAACAGCAATTCAATTCCCCGCAAAATTTAGCGGAAAAATTGACGTCACGTGACCTCAACACGCAATGCAAGTAAATGGAAGAAAACAAAAGCGGTTATATTCAGACCCAAAAACAAGCCCGTTCCTACACATCCAGATATCTTCCTTAATTCACGTCGTATAGAAGAGGTAGATAATTTCAGCTGTCTCGGCATCATATTTTCCGCCGACATGCTATGGGACGCTCATGTAAACTAGTTGCTAACAAAAATAGCGCAAATTACTGGCATAATTGGACGCATTCGATACCTCCTTCCCGCACAACTTAAGTTGCTTCTTTATAAATCACTGTTTTACTCACACTTAAACCATTGTCAACTAGTGTGGGGGACAACCACATCTTCAAATTTACAGCGTATTCATTTATTACAAAAGAAATATGTTCGCCACATCTATAACGCCCCTTATGGAACACCAACTTCAATTTTTTTTTTGTCGTTCTCGCGTTATCAGGGCACACAACCAATACAGATATCTTTTGAGTGCTTGCTATAAATTAGAAACACAGAGAAATATAAGTAATGTACGCTATCTTTCCCAACTGCAAATAAAAACCTCTAGTTACTGTACAAGACACAAAGAGCTGGGTTGTCCCTACAACTCCACTGAACTCCGGAAAAGAATGTCTCCGTTATATTTTACCATCCCTTTTAAACAACTGTCACCACGTTCATTTTGATCTGTACACTTGCAGATATAGTGAACTTCGCGCAATGTACGAAGCATAAAAACACACATATGTATGCCTGTGTGTACGTGCGTATAATATATATATGTGTGCGTTTGTATGTATGTGTGTATGTATGTAAGTGCATGTGTATGTGCATATATATATGTATGTGGATATATGTGTATGTGTCCATGTATATATATATATATATATGTAATAGGTAAAGTAAGGTAAATATAAAAACAATGAACCGGGAAAAGTTACATATATATATATATATATATATATGTGTTGAAGCATCTTAGAATATTTTGGATAGTTTTCCCTTTCTTGTGTACAACTTCCCGATTTCTTTTATAGCCAAGTCTTACTCTTGTTTGATGTATTGCTGATAGCTGTCTGTTCATTGCTATGATGAAAGTACCTTGTATTATTATATATTTTTCTTGTGTTCTTTTAAATGTCTTTCTCGCCACTGCATGTTCCTGAGGGGGGCTGAGGACCAGTCAAGCTGCTTGGACAGTTTTTTTCCTCAGCGTCCACATGGTACATAAAGATATTATTATTATTAATATTAAATTCAGTTTCCGAGTGGGGAAAATGACGTCACCTGACATGGTGTCACGTCACCTATGAACAAATTCAGTTTCTTCGCTAGATTTAGCAGGCAAATTGACGTCACGTGAGGAGGAGAAGGTACCGAGGAGGAGGAGGAAAAGAAGAGGAAGGGAGACGAAGGATGGAACGAGAAGGAGGGGACAGGAGGGCACGGAGAAGGAGGAGGGGCATACCCTCCCCTCGTCCTCCTCACAAGCTGCGCTCTGATTTCGCGTTACAGAGATTTGTAAATGTCTAATTTCTTTCTTTTATCATTTAGATTGGTTTGATCCGCCTGACCTAGGGGTGCCGCAAACTTTTTTCGAACCGAAGGTTCGATGATCGAATTAAGCGGTTCGAAAGCTTAAAAAGATTTAGAATTTTCGAACTTTCCATATCGAGAAATTCGATGGAAGTCGAATTTTTCGGACTCGTTGAACTAAGAAGTTCTACACTTTTCGAAATTTCGAACTTTGTACGTTCAGAAATGCAATGCTCTTCGAACCTTCGACCTTAATACGTTAAAAAGGTCGATTCTTTTCGAACTTTCAAACTTATCACGCTGCGAAATTTGATGCTTGTCGAACTTTCGAACTTGATAGACTAAAAATCGATGATTTTCGACCTTTCGAACTTCTTGCACTAAAAAGTTCGAAGCTTTTCGAACTTCCAAACTTTTTGCGCCAGACAATTTGATAATTTTCGAACTTTCGTACTTACTATCTTAAAGAATTCAAGAATTTTCGAACTTTCGAATCCTGAGAAATCGAAGGTTCGACGAACTTTTAGGTTAAAAAATCTAAGTTCGTCGAACTTCGGAAGACCGGGGGGCGGTTCCATTTGGGTTTAAGCAGTGAGGTACATTCGTAATTTTTTGTTTCGCATTTTTTCACGCGGTGCTGCATTCTTTGCGAAAGATAATGCCGTTTATTTCATTGCTCTGGCATGCTTAGTTTTAAAGAAAGGAATTTCCGAAGGAGCGAGGAAGGACGACGACGACGGGGTTTCGGCGATTGTCGCTTATGCCATACTTGAAGCGCGCTATGGCCGAAGTTATTCATGGTAGAGATGTGAAACTTCTTTAAGAATGATTTATGTGTAGCCTAGGTAGGTGTCGTTTTAAGATATTAATATTGTTGTTTAAGACGAGTTTCGAAGAAATATCCAGACATGTATCTCTGGGTGATTATGACCTAAACTTGGTAATTTGTTTCGTCTAAATTTCTTGCGATATCGCATTTAAATTAACACCACAGACATATCATTGCCCTCTTCAGAATACAAAATAATGTATTTATTGTTTTTTTTTCACGCTGAGGAATAAATTGACTAATGGGGGAAGATTTCTAATATTGTTCAAGTTCGACACGCCGTCAAAAAAAAAAAGAAGCTATTTTTAATTTATTTTTTGTTTTATTTTTTTTTTATTTTACGTTCCTGGGACGTGTTTCTATTAGCCTGTATACATTTGGGCAGGAGAAACTTGTTTCGAAGTTCTGGGCCTCTGAATAAGCAAGAATACAACACTCCCAGCTGGTTTTTACACTTTTTCTTATAAATTTCCTTCCCAGTCTCAGGATTTTGCATCATGTAGAAACTAAAAATATGCCAGCGTCAGTCGGGCGGCGTTCGATCGGATTACTACCAGCGTGCAAGGGGGTATAGGGAGGCAGTTTGCCAGATCGCTTCAAGGTTTTTCTTAGCCTGAACCACCTGCCTGCCCCTGGCCGTTTCGAACTGGATGAGTGTCGTTAAACAGTGCTTTTGTGTGATCACTACTGCGTGATGCATGTTAAAGAGCCCCCCTCCCCCCCCCCCCCCCCCCCGGCCCGGCGGTCACAATTACTGATCGACGGTACCACATTACTCTGCACTGGTAAATATTCCAGTACATCCGGGACACTCATCGTCTCATTTGATTGCCTGAGTAACCTCGCGTAGTCTAAATATCACACCCGAACTTTTCTAAACCAGATTTTGTGAAAACCATTGAGGCGTGAAAATGTTATTTGAAACTGAAACTGGGGGTGGACGAACGTGAAAACCGGACTTCGAACTTTGAAAACGTGGACTTGAAAAAAATTCAAAACCTTCGAAGTTTTTTTTTTTGTTTTTTTATTTGAATTTAGCCTTAAAAGAAAATCGAAACCTTCGAACTTTTCGTACTTTATAAAGAAAGAAATTCGAAATCTTCGAATTTATAAAACTTTATGTCTATCAAAATTCGAAACGTTCAAAATTTTCGAATTCCAAATTCAAACAAATTCGAAATCTTCGATTTTTCGAACTTCAAATTAGAAAAAAAATCGAAACCTTCGAATTTTTTTAACTTTAGATCTTAAGAAATTTGAAAATTTCAAATATCTCGAATTTTAAGTTAGGAAAGTTCGAAATCTTCCAATTTCTTGAACCTCAAGTAAAGAGATATTCGAAATAATCTAACCCGAACTTTTAGAAACTCCACGGTATTTAAAAGTTGCGAACTTTTCGAATTCGAACCTCGGTACGGTCGAAAATATCGAAACCTTTCGAATTCAAACCTAGGGTGCTTCGCGGCATCCCTAATCTGCTGAACCACTCTGTAACTCTCAACCTGCCCCAAACAGTGCTTCAATGTAATCACGCTTTATGGATAACCTTAGAACTAACTCTGACTGCGAGGAACCGGATAATTTTTCTGTCGCACGTATGATCAGAGTATGAGGGTATTCACGAGACGCCATTTTGTTGGATGTCGTTCGCAGCACATGCTCAGAACGATGCTCAAGTACAGCTTTTTCGGGCATTTCAGAAGAAGCAAACACGGCCCGTGCACAGCTTTGATTAATGCTCAAGGTTTGCGAGCGCACGGGCATCCATAGATATATGACTCCACTGCTTGCGAGGAATGCACGAAGATGCACGTTCAGCGTCCATTCCACAAAACCAGAATCGCAGTTTTTGGAAGACGATAAATAGAAGATAGTTCTGAGCATGCGCTTTGGAACAAGGTCTAACAACATGGCGTCCCGTGAATTAGTAGATCGCTTCTGAACCCTTTGTCAGACGTCGCCGTACATGCACTGTGGCGAATGCTCATTTGAAACTGACTGCCTAAACGCGAAACCGCGCTCACCGCGGGAGGTGTTACTATTTATGATGTTTTTGGCGAAGTGTGAAAAAGGTGCTTCGCTTTGCTATACGCGCGAGGTTGTTGCTTCGCATGTCGGCTGCTCTGGCGGTAGTGGAAATTGGAGAGTCGGCTTTTCGGAATAAGACTTAATGCTTCCCAAGATTGAATTCAAAGGATGTGGGCTTGTCATCCTACGAAGAAGCTCTGTAAAGTACCTCTGGATCGGAATCTGAAACCGCCGAAATGTCGCTGAAGCGAACCCGCCAAAATAAAGCCGTAAGGAAGAAACGCGACAAATTTTCACTTTCACTATACCCATTTCATGCTTCTAAACTTGGCCACCTTGCAAGCACTGTACAACCTCCCGCCAGATAATTAAAAACAAAACAATAAAACTGTGCATTGATTTTCTTATATAACTTTTTCTTTAATATCTTTACCCAACTTATGTCTTTTGTGAAAAAAAGTTCGACGGCAAAAAGGTTCATAACGACACTCGATTGCCGCAGTAGAGTTACCGAGTATCATAGCCTTTAAACGTATCGTCAGCGAGACGCGCAGCATTCTGAAGTGGCCATTGTCTAAGTTTATTTAATTTTTTTCTTAGTCCCATCATTTTACAAATAAAGCCTACGGCAATTTAGTGTTCAACCTCGGACAAGTGCGGTTGAATTGTTTATCTCTCGCCAAGGTAATATAGGGAGTGTTTGTAGATCGTTGCGATAACTCTGATAGCGACACCGGATATTTTGTCAGCACCTTTTCACATGCTTCGTAACGCTATCGTGGATTGCTGTCGTTGTTATCAAAACGATCTAGTAAAACTTTTCTAATATTTTCATTGTTTCTTTCGCTATGAGGCAGGGCCGTCCATTTGAAGGGAAGAACGAGGATTTGATGAGAAAAGGTTGTATAAACGTAATAAACACACCTTTGTTGTTAAAGTCAGTGCTACACGAATTCTGAATCCTATTCAATGCATTATAAACATGATTTGCCCATTCTAAGCGACGAATCGTCAACGTGAAAAACAGATCAGCGTTTTATGGTGCAACAGTTGAACAAGTTGCAATACATGTGTCCTCACCCACGCAGTTCCTCGGACCAGCCGAAAAGGGAACGAAGGCGAAAGGGTGACGCCCACTGCAGTTTTCCGGGAGAAAGCGGTCGGGGTCGAAAGTTTCAGGGTCCCGGTAGTGGTCCGGGTCTCGATGAAGGCCGTACGTGAACACGAAACACGTGGTTCCTTTTGGAATCTGATAGTTTCCTGCACCGTCAATATTGGCCGTCACAAACAGGGGAGTGCACACTCACGCAGCAAAGCACGTGCTTCACCCTTGAAATAACCCTGTGAGTTTACATTGAAAACACTGAGACAGTCAACCAGGAAAGACAATAGAATGATGACAGCGGATGACGAAGCTCAGAATACTGTTAAAACGAAAAAAAAAGTGCGATGTGCGTGGGGACAATGTGCATGACGTTTCACTTGCTCGTGCCCCTGCGCATATTGCATGTTTCAAAAATAATCTTGTTCTGAGTTTCCTTATTCGATGAAATTTTCTTATTGTTCCCAGTGGTTGACTGTCTCCGTGTTCGTGCGGAACACGGAGACAGCCGTTCCGACTTCTTTTTTGAGCGTGTAACTTGGACGTATTTTTCGAGCTTGTAACTTTGAGATTTGAAACGTACAGAGAAGAATATTTTTGAATCTGAAACTGAGAATAGATATTTGTTCGACAAGCGTGCATTAAGCGTCACAAACGAATGAAAGATGAACAAGAATCTAGCTTTTTCAGGTTTTAGAGTGTCTCCAACTGCTTGATCGGTGTCACATGGTTTATTAGCTGCGTTTGTAGTTCAATGTGCGAGGAGTTGACGAATCCGTCGATCGTCTTCAAGCGTCTCCAAGCATGAAGACGCTTGGAGACGCATCGCCCTCTGTCCTCTTCGCCACTGGACAACACACGCATATGCACAAATGCACCCAATGTGTCCAGGAGGCGTCTGCCGTTAAATTGCGAAAGCTTTTTATGTCTTAAGTTGCTTGTGCTCATAAATCTAGGCTCTTTAGACCAGGTGAAGCATCACCTGGTCTAAAGACCAGGTGATGCCTTGCCAGGTGACACTCACTTGCCAATAAGAGATATAAACTAAAATTGCCATTGCGACGCGGACGCGATGCGAAGAAAAAATGTGTACAACGTGAGTACCTTTTTTTTCCCCTCTCATCCTTAGCCACGTGATTGGGACGAAAAGATTAAAAAAAAATGACGCAACTTTCAAAATATATTTAAAAAAAATATATAAGCAAGACAAAACAAGCAGTCAGATTTATGCTTGACACACGAACACCTTCCAGTGGCGCGGCTCCAGGAAAACAATGTTTTCGCCCATAGAGGACGTTCTGCCATTTAAACGACCGCGTAAAAGAAATGGTGTATAGCCACGTGGAAGCAGGTATTGGCTTGCACTCGCGAAACGACAGGGAATACCCCTTGTTCCTGGAAGACGGGAATTCGCACATCACAAACTGCAATTATGGGCCACGTCACTATAAGGCATCTCGAAACTATAGTTGGAGGCAACTGTAGGTGGCAGTGCAGTCAAAGATACGATAACACATATTCGGGCGCCGATTAAAAGTGGGTATGCGCACTTTCCCTCACTTGGAAAATACTTACCACAGTAAGTTGTCCCGAATATAGCATGCGGTATCATACCTGACTCAACTGAAATCAAGACTGACCAAACCTGTACTGACCCGGTCATTATAGGGTCACCTAAACCAGTGAGTCAAGATGACTTAACTAGTATGCGCTGAAAGGCGGATTTTGCACCTCCAATTCCTGCTCCTGATCGACATTACGGTCACTTAATTTTCCCTTTTCCCATTAAAAAGAAGAAGAAAGCTAGTATCACCTTTCCCTACTCTCAACCCTCTTCATTGAACAAACTCAAGATAACATTAATACCAAAAACCGCAACAGTGTATGTATTATAGAGACGCTTCTATTCACCGAGGCTTTCAGAGCGAAAACACGAACATCATCTCAGGATGTACAGTACTCAACAAAACGGAATGAACCAGCGGAGCACGTGGCCTCGAGTACCTCTTTCACCATCTGCTGGGAGAAGTCGTGTTATCTGGTGTCACGAGTCCCATTTGTGCACAGGTGAGCCAAGCACTAAGCGACTGTTCACGCTCGGGGCACAACCCCTGGTGATATTTCAACGCTGACCATAAGCTTGCAAAAAGGACTGCGTTTTGGACGTGACAACATCTCAACCGAAGAGGTGCATGTACGAGAACGTGCGCAACGGAAATATGCCTCATCATAGGGCGGTTCCACGTGACGCACTGTTTCGGAATTTCGAACTCCCTCTGAAGGAGCCACCCGTAGATCGCGGTGACGTGCCATCACACTGAGAGCATTTCTTGTTAATGTAAGCTTCTTTCTCTATATGCAGCCAAAACAAATGTCATGCGATGATAAAAGAAAGCGGTAAAGCTTAAAATTCAAGCGTTATAGTAATCATACATCAGTGGTCGCGCCCCGAACGCGTAGAGCTGCTAACTGCTTTGCTCAGCTCCGCGTACGACTCACGACACCCAGTTGCGCGCCTTCTTCCGGCAGATGTCGCAACAGGTACGCAAGGCCACGCGCTTTGCTGGGCCATTTTGTTCGCTTTACCACTTTACAACAAATTTGACCTTCTCGTCTCCAACTTCGGTATTTTTTTTTATCCATAAAATAGTCGAGGTATAAAAATCATTTTGTACTCCTTATTTACCTATTTCAATTTCTTCAGTCAGGGCCCGTCCAAACCAGGGTGCTGTAGGGAAGACGCGCATTGTCTCCTTGGAAAAAAGCGCAAAAAAATTTAATAGAGTTATATCAGCAAGAATTAATGATTCCTCAAAATTACTACACTAAATATTCTTACACGTGATGCATTTTAGACCGTTATGTGATAGAAGAACGCACGGCTTACTTTGATGACGCGGTCGAGGTAAGACAAATCCGCAATGTCGGCCCTCGTGATGCCCCTCGTCATGTCGTGGGCAAATATTAGATCCAGCTCTTCGTGGACTTTGCTTTGAACGTCCGGGTAAATGCCGAGAACGAACAAAGTCCAGGTAAGTGATTGAGTGACAGTGTCGTGACCCTAAAACAATAAAGCAAAAAGAAGCATGGCGTGGGAATATTCTGGGAAGTACAGACGAGAAAGGTGAGGCACGAAATTTTGCTTTTTAATGCGAAAGCATTAGCTGCTCCCATGGAGCGAAGCCGGCGTTGTCTTTAGCAGCCAAAAACGGCACCTAAATTCCCATTGGCAGAGCGAAACGGTACCTAAATTTCCATTGGCTGAGCGAAACTGCACCTAAATTCCCATTCCCAATTAAACACAAAAAGCACATCTACGCAGATGCTTCGTCACGGAAGTCGGCGGGTGCACTCAAGGTCAAAGCGGACGCGCCTCAGAAATAAAACACAAAGAAAAGCAGAGCAACACAATGCTTCGTCATGAAAGCCATCGTGAAACTGGCGAGATTCGCCGCGCCTGTGCAGTGATGATGTCACCGTCGGAGCGCCGTGTGCGAAAAGAAAACGTGGCGCGCTGCTTGTAGAAATGCGCTGCGTGAAGAAATGCTTTCGTGTAGGAATGCTCTCGCATTTCTACATGTAAACATCTTAAGTGTCTCTGCCAAATTTTTCGAAAATGCGTCTGTAAGAAATTGAAGCAAAGATAATGCGCAGGTTTATGGATGCGAGCAGTAAAATTATATGAGGTATTCATAGCGAGTGCTTGGATAGTTCGTGTACGGCTTATGCTTATGCTTCTTGTAACATACGTAGTAAAACGTAGGGGGTAACGCTAGCGAGTTTAAATGTAAAAAGATCAACGTGAACCTGATATCACTGAGGCAGACTGTAGAGCGTAGGTGTGGCCTCGACGGATTGTGCAAATAACATTTGATACGGTTATGTTTGACTGCGACAGCATAAGCATAACAGCGCTGTGTCTGTGTCCCTCCTTCTACTTGTCCTTGTGTTTGTTTGCGCTGTTTTATTTCTATGTTTACAATAAGGACATTCTATGACTCAGGCTGGCGTGACGATACGGATGTTAAGAAGAAAAGAAAATGTTGGAGTATAGTACCTCCAAAAGACGATGAACGATATCAAGAAATTCCACATAAGACTTTATATAGGCAGGCTCTAGATGGATTCCATGGACATCCCTGTGGTTGCCTTGGTGCGCTGCTCGGGTTTTATTGGATCGTTTGATTGCATAGAAAAGGAATGGTAAACCGGAAAACCTAGCAATATTGCGTGCAGCAAGACGTAATTTTTGATAACACTAGCTCAAAGAGTACACCTTGGCAAATGTAGTGGTTCATAGGGACACCAGAGTCAATTATACGTACCGCAAACATGAACGTGTCGACTTCCTGTCGTACGTCCTCAATCGTGATCATTTCCTTGCGGTAGTGATTCGAGAGTAGATCAAGGAAGGCGAGCCGTTTCTCGTTCGTCTCGGCTTCATGGAAAGCGTCATCGTCTAGTTTTCGCCTACCAGCGGCGAAGCCACTTTGCCTGTTCAGAATAACCTAAGTGTAATGGGTGGGAAAAACCAAAAATAACTTTAAAATGCAGCAATGTTCTTCGTGAGTGGTAAATATGTTGTTTAAAGTGCAGCAGGGAGTTACGCGTTATTGACTAAATTCAAGGACCGAATTAAAATAATATTAGGGCGGGTTGGCAAAGACGATTTGAGACGTCGTCTGACTGACTTATTTGCTGTCTTTTGTACTTTCGGTTGTTTCGAAATGTGTTCACTCCCAGCGCCAGGTGCTTAAACATAATTGTAAATTGAAAACCAGAAAGCAATAAAACATGTAGGGACGAAGACAGACAGTACAGGTCTTTCAACTAGCAACCGACAAAATGGCTGTTGCTGGTTGAAATAACTGTTCGGGTACCTGTCTTCGTCGATACATGTTTTATTCTTTCGGATGTTTCAAACCGAATGAAACTAACTACGTAATTGAATATTGTGCAAACAATCGAATCGATAATTGACATGTCTACTGGAGTGACACGAAATCGGTGCACTTTATTTAAGTACGCTGGCATAGCGTTAATTCTGTCAGTTAAAAGCTATTGATTTACCATACCCCGATGACGCCAGAAAGCAGGCTTTCGACTCGCTCCTGGCTCGTACGTGAGGATGGTCGGTCTAGAGTCCCTGACAGCTTAATTAAGAAGCCGAGGGTGCGGCTCATTATGTTCCCGCTTTTTTAGAGCGTAGCTCTTAGGCGCCCGTTTCCGGCTTGAGCGGCGTCGCCGTCGGCGTAAGCGCACGTTGCATTATGGGACGTTTCCCATAATGACGTCACACGTGACGTCACTTGGCGTCACGAGGGTCACGAGTGATGTCACGACCTTCACGAGTGACGTCACGAGGGAGGAGGGAGGGAGGGGAGGAACGAGGGGAGGGGGAGGAGGCGGGGAGGTGAAAGAGGAGGAGGAGGAGGGGGAGGATGAGGGCGAGGAGGAGAGGAGGAGAAGGAGAGGAAGAGGTAAGAGGAGGGGAGGAGGAGATGGTACGGAGGAGGAGTAGGGGCGTACCCTACTCTCTGTACCCTCCCTCCTCCTCATCAAGAGCTGCGCTCTAATTCGGCATTACAGGGAAATGTAAAGGTTTTTCTTTCTTTTCTCTTTCGTGATTGGTTATTTTGCGTTCTTATCATCTAATGCAGCAATTTTATTGGCCACAGTGCGATGAGAAGATGCACACAGGACTTGCTACGAACCTCAAGTAATAGCCTCCCCCCCCCCCCTCGCCCTTCGGGCCTTTCACTTCTTTGCAACCCGCCCCTCTACCCCTGCTCGGCAAGCACCGAAGCTAGATGAGTCGAACCCCAATTACTCTAATAAAGACCTGTGAAACAACAACAAAAACTGCGTAAAGTTTGAGCAAGTATGAATTTATGACCTCACACATATCACTATTAACTGGATAAACTTGGTCATAATTATTCATATTTCGTTCCCATCTATACCTAAAGCGGCCGTCACACTGCTAATGCATGATACAAAAAAAAAAACACGCTTGCTGACACTGTTTGAACCATGTTTCTTCCTTGTATGGCCTCCCGTTAAATTAGTCACACAAAAACCTTCTGCGAGCATGTTCGAAGTTATACATGTGCATGAAGTAAACCTGCTTCGCAGATACTTCAGGCATGTCCACATATAATATTCTTACCATGTCTGCAGAGGAACTTCGCGTGTTTTGAAAGATGTATGATCAGTGTGACCTCGGCGTCCCCCACGTTTACTACATTGATAAGGCGGAAATCAGAGTCGTAACAAAATGAAAAACACTTTGATATGTGTATCATAACACCGGTTCCACAATGGATTTGTGGTTAGACATACTTGCAGATTGCATACATTCTGCGTACGATTTCAGTCGCACTCAGCTGTACGGTCGTGGGCAGCGTATAGCATTGATCGAAGAATTAACGTTTACTTAAGAGTCTAAATAAAAGAGAAAAAAAGTTAACTTGTAGCGCATTTTTAGGGTTCCGTGTTTTCGGATCATTCCGAAAAACTGCGAAAAACACCCGCCGGAAAGATTTTGGTCAATTACGATTTATCCTATAAACTCCGAATTTCTAAGCGCCCCCCCCCCCCCACACACACACACATACAAAAGAATTTTACAGTTAATTGTTTGATCAGCGCGTAGAGTCAATGGTCCTGGGAAAATGCCACCACACTTATTTTTCAAATATCGGTCACGACAACATGTCATTGTACTTTCGGGTCACGACAAAAGTCACTTTTTAAGTTTCCAGTTTGGGTCGTACTAATTGTGCTTTAGAGGAAGCAGGGGTTGTGTTTTTGTTACAGTGAAAGCTATTGAACCATAAAGATGGCATGAAGGGGGGAAGAGGGACAGTTGAAACTCCACTATTCCATTTTTTACCCCTCTACCTTGCGCGGCCGCGCGGTAGGTTGATGGAATAGAGTGGAATGAATATAAGCTTGCCAGCCACTGCCTCCAGGTGTTTACTGATATTAAGGGAATGACATTGATCGAAGAAACACTTGTGTGCAACTTTTGTCGTGGGGTTAATTAATATTGCCAGTGTAATGGCACCAACGCCAAATCCAACTGAAGAAACTATTAATTGGTACAATCGCGTCTTCTTTTTTTGTGTGTAGGATACGTTTACACCCGGATATTATTTATTTATTTTTAATAAAAAACACTGCAAATTGAACTCCGAACTTTGAAGAATTGGGATTCAAACAAAAATAAACTCCCGAAAAGTTCAAATTTTCGGCAAAAAATAAACTCCGAAAAACACCCTCCAAATTCAACGAAAAGTAAACTCCGAAAATTCGGAACCCTATGTATATTATACGCGAATGTTTGCCCCATACCGGGCATGGCCCCCGTTAGAGGTTCATAAATAAAATAAATGAAATAAACATGCCTTCTACGAACTTTTTCGAAAACCTTTCCTGGGTTCCTCTTAGCGCGAGGGTCTTACCTTCTTGGTGAAACTGTGTAGCCTCTTTACCAGCTTCGCATACTGCCTCCCGCTCGTGGTGGCTGCGTACACAAAGTCCGCCCACATCCAGGGCTGCATTATGCGCTTCATGTAGAGCTTCAGAACTCTGAAACGTGAGAGGGACAATATTAAAGGAAAAGGGTGGAACCATGCCAAAAGAACTCTTTTTTTTTTTAGATGCTAGTTTTACGTTTGAATACAAAAAAACAAACAAAAAAAACTTACAGTTCCACGTCCTTCTCGTACTCATCTGCGATCGCACTCACTCCTCGTTCGTGAAGTTTCAGACCCATGGCTGTTTCTGTAGAATATAATACTTAGGCTTAACAATTTCATCGCACTATTATTTTAATTACTTGTCGACGTGGAATTATGAAAGAAAGACACATATATGTTCCATCGTACGCTGTTTGAGAGGACACAGAAGAATATAATAACGATGACGATTAGGTCGGTTGGTAGTTCATTCTTAAATATACACACAACGCAACGACACGGACATGACAAAGTACAATTGTAAGACAGTCTTTTACTTTATTTGTTTTTTTTTTAATTTTAACCCACCCTTTGGTGTTTTTTTTTTTTTTTATTCTTTTTAGCAGGCAGGCGATCTATCACTGTGATCTACTGCGACACCCACGCTGGATCGCACATCTGCTGAACAGAGCTATAAATGAGAGGCGCAGATACTAATAATACAATGGAAAATTGGTTTGTTTGCGAGTAGACACCACAGGTTAAGAAGCTCTTGCATGTGTTAAGTTCCACAATTTAGTGAGGACGCCATTATTCATTCTGCTTTCAGTATTGTTTAACCAACGAATAAACCCCCAGGCAGCCTCAGTAAAAAAAAAAAAAGTGTTATCACATTTTGCCTTTAAGACCGTATGAAGATGGGAGCGTGAGGGAGATATGCATTTGGACGTAGCCTCCTTTCGCAATACTGCCCTTTGTTAGCAGCTGTGGAATGCCTGCACAATGGCGGACTAAAACCTCAACTTTACGGCACTCTGGAATAAACACACTCACAGAGAGAGGTGATGAGCGTAGTGGCGTTGCACTTTCGACGTTGTTTGATTGGCTCGTCGGCTCCTAGCGTTGGCCGCGCTCCGACGTTCTCTATCTTATGGAATGACTTGCACGTTCCTCGATGCAGCTGTTCCGCCATTGTGCAGTGGTTCCGAACTTCTAATAATCGGCACGTGAATTTCAAAAAGAGTCCATAGACCTTTCTAGCGCGTATCAGCCAGGCGAGAAATGCTGACTCACTTGATTGTAGACGTATATGCGGCGTTTCATATTTCGTGTAACAGAGTTACCGCGCACGCTCAGAATACCTCCCACAGCTCAAGAGACAAAGGTGGCAGCCGCCAAAAGGCAATTATTGGAAAGGTCTACACTGGGAAAGCCTGACAGATGGGCAAAAGAGGTGACCTCCATATGAAGAAAAGGACAAGCAAGCGGCACACAAGAATCCTGCGAATCTCCGACATTAGCACCATGCACTGGGATGAGCACTTTCTGAACTATTTACCAAAACATATGTCGCTACGCAAGAACGCGTTTGAGAGAACAGCCGCCGTAATACGCTCATACTGTGGATTCTCGTTTGCCGTTCGCGCCTCCTTTCTTTCCTACGGCGACCGAAGTATATACTGTTCTCCCTGTAAACTGTCAGGACTTCCCTGAATAAAAAATGCGATGATTTGCTAAAGACAATAATTTTAAAAATGGTACCATCTTTTCCACAAGGAGACAGAGACGCAAGCAAGGTAAGATACCGATAAGCGTTCTCATTGGTCGCTATGATTAAATAAAGGTCAACGATCGGAGCTCCGAGGGTGCAGTCTACAACGAGGAATGTTTATGATTGTACATTCTGTAAAGGAAAGACGCAGCTGCTTTCATGCAGAGTGCGAAAAAGCGTTTACCAACGCAATACGCAAAGGGAGCGTAGAAAGTCGACAGACCCGAAAACGTTTAGTTAGTAAGGCGCGCTTACTCTAGCGATGCGCAGCACTCGCGCGATAACTTCCATCGCAAAAGCTACCATCGCGGGAAAAAGAAAAGACGACGTCTTTCGAGAAGTCGTTGGCTGACTCGACTTTTTTTTCGATGCGATCAAGTCGCGGAGCGGCTCAGGCAATCAGCGGCGCCTCAGAAGTTGATTCAACTCCCTTTGAGAATTCACGTGCGCTATAAAGTACGCTAAAAAAAAAAAAAAAATCATTTCAAACCAGAAAAATTAACATAAGTGGTGGGAAACCCGCGTGAATTCCTTTCATGACGCCCCACCACGTAATCGTCTACACAATTTAAATACTTACATATAAAATTGTAAAATCACAACGGGTATCAAATGGAGTATACCACTCTAAAAAAGGCCCGTGCGTCTACTTTCCCGCACAACACCTTGGAGAGCCAGTCACCACAAGTTACGGAGGCATCTCAGCGAATGGCGATGCCGAAACATATGTTTAGACCAAAAAACGCAGTCTGAGTTGTGACATTGAGCAATGCAAAACGTCACGCTTGCATTGCGTAATGTCGCAACTCAGACTGTGTGTGTGTGTGTGTGTCTGTGTGTGTGTGTGTGTGCACTCTAAAAATGTCTGTGCGTCTACTTTCACGCACAACACTCGGACAGCCAATCACCGCAACTTACGGAGGCAGCTCAGCGAATGACGAGGCCGAAACATCTGTTTAGACCAAAAAACGCAGTCTGAGCTGTGACATTAAGCAATGCAAAACGTCACGCTTGCATTGCTTAATGTCACAACTCAGACTGCGTTTTTTGGTCTAAACAGATGTTTCGGCATTGTCATTCGCTGAGCTGCCTCCGTAAGTTGCGGTGATTGGCTGTCCGAGTGTTGTGCGGGAAAGCAAACTCACCGGCTTTTTTAGAGTGTGTGTGTGTGTGTGTGTGTGTGCGTGTAGGCGTTGTAACTGGAGATTGGCGGGGGGGGGGGGGGGGGGGGAGAGGGCCTATTGTGTATGTGCACAAGGCGCATTTGTCACTGGCTTCAACTCAGACTGCGTTTTTTGGTTTAAATATATTTTTCGGCATCGTCATTCGCTTAGCTGCCTCCGTAAGTGGCGGTGACTGGCACTCCGAGTGTTCTGCGGAAAGGTAGATGCACGGGATTTATTTTAGAGCTTTGTGGGAGAAGCAACCAACATGTCTGTTCAACTCCTCGGTTCGCGGTAGCGGCCATGAATACGGAACCACAGATGTCTCTGCGGTGGCTCTGGTCAGCGCTATTAAAGAATGCCAATTGCTTTGTAATCGCAGCACTCCAAGTTGACGAGCACCCGAAAAAGAACTCGGCCTAGCAGCAAATCCGTGCCGCTTTTTGGCAGGTACGTACTGCGACGCTGTAGCTCGAGCGAGTGCACGCCGTAGCGATTCTGCTTCTTTTGTAGGGGTCAGTACGACCCATGGTCAACATAACGAGTCTTTTTATATTGCAACGACGACGCATCTGTGAGAAAACGAAAATGAAAAAGCAGCGAAATTCGAACCCGAGCTCTGGCGGTGTGCACGGAATCGACGGCATCTCCCGAGAGGTTCCGAAGATCGACTCGCCGGTTTCGACTCGCCGATCGCCCGCAGTGTGAACGTCGGTGGTCGCTTGTCGCATGTCGCTAGACGTTCGCGTGACTGTCGCTAGTCGCCAGTGTGAACGCGCCCTAAAGTGGGCAAAGCTGTGTTGGAGCCCGCGACCATAGGACGTCATATATGCCACGATAGGGGGAATGAATGAAACTATGTCTATTGTGAAGTTCAGCTCCAGGTTGTAGTTGCAAAGTTAGTCATCCTCTTACCATTGTTATTCTTAATTTCGCATCACGGTGGACGCTATGAGCCATTTTAGCCAACACAGAGCTGCGAACATATCACTTGACTAAGCACGCTGGAGTCCGCACGTCGCTGTGACCCTCCCGACGGTAATGCGACCTCCACGCGACCTTGGGTTAGCCTCGATATATGGTACCGTCCTTTGCGGTCTATCGTAAGGTTAAACGGAGTATAGTTGCTGCACTTCACTTTGCCATAACCCCGAGTGCAGTGGACATCGAGTGCCCTTGAACCATTCAATAAGTGCCTAAGGCACACCTTTCTGTGCACGTGCGTGATACTGTGTGACTCAATCAAGCGAAACGAGTGCGACGTGACTTCTCTCTGATGGTCTATAGTGTGCATCGTGTGTTTCTGTTAAAAATGATTGGGCAACTGTGTAAGTCTAGGCGCCTTCAACAACAAAAAATGGCTAACTTTCCGCACGGTTCACAGCCAAGTGCATAAAATCAATAGACATATCACTAGTGCAAATATTGCGTACATCATTTAAGTAAAAAAAGTCAAATTGGGGGTTTTACGTGCCAAACCAACGACGGGCATCTGGCTCGCCCCAGCGGAAGACTGAGGATTAATTTGGACCACCTGGGGATCTTTGGACATGCAACCGAAAGCTCGGTCACACGGCGCCTCCTCCGCCATAAGCCTCCGTCAGATTGCGGGCACCTCGGCCGGGATTCGAACCCGCCACATGGGTATCCGTAGGCCAGCGCTCTCGCCTCGGAGCCACCGAGGCGGCTATCATTTACGTAAAAAAACGAGTTGTTTGGGTTTTGCGAAACTTCACAGATGTACGATAATATATATGGTTACAGGCCGCGGATTTCGAATACATATCGAAGAGTAATTCCAGAGACACATGTGAGTGCGACAAGACCAAATTAAATGTGGTGGAGCTGGCGAAAACTGACGGCTAAAGTCACAACATATTGTTGTAAACTAAGTGTGTGTGTGTGTTTGTGTGCGCTTGTGTGTGTGTGTGTGCGGGCGTGTGTGTGCGTGCGTGCGTGTGTGCGTCCGCGCGCGCGTGTGTGTGTGTGTATGTGTGTGTGTGTGTGTGCGCGTGTGCGTGCGTCTGTGTGTGTGTGTGTACACGCGCGCGTTCTTTGATGTTACCGCGCGGGTGCGCTCATGTAAATTTCTAAATCTGATTGCTGAACGGGATGTGCGATGCCTTCATGCGCGTGCTGCACATGACATTTTGCTTTTGTGCCCTGCTCATAATAACTCTCATAATGTTCAGTGACTATGGAGAAGCTACCTGTACCTTATTGTGACTCACTATTTTGTTTATTTTGAGAAATGTTTGATATATATATATATATATATATATATATATATATATATATATATATATATATATTTTTTTTTTTTTTTTTTGAACTGGCATAAAATTAATGATGCCAAAAGGCTTTCCGTCGCAGAAACTCGATCGTTTTTGAGGTCATTGGACTAAACAAAGACCAGATTTCTAGCTATTACGCCTTGCTGCTTAGTTTATATATCATGAGCAGATTTCGACACAATGAGCGGACGTAAGGTCTTTGTTTTATTTCACGTACACGTGTCCTTCTCCCCTGAACTGCATAATTTGTTTTCATGAATAAAGAAAAAAAAATGCTTTTAAATAATAAAATACTGCGTTCAATTTATTTTAACATAATATATTTATTTCAGCAAGACTCGGAGTTGGGTAAGCGCAAAGGATTATTCAAAGGTTTATGGAGAACTTACGTGAACATGTGAGATATTAAGTCAGAATGCCTCCATACTGTGGCAGGTTGCAACGCAGCGGACAATGTCCTTAATGCAACCTACTTTGTCTCTTTCGCAAAGTAGCGGGCGCAATCTCTGTAATGCAATCTTCTTCTTTCCTATCCAT